>NW_027309153.1:45000-50000 GCF_047496885.1 Scyliorhinus torazame | reverse complement strand
ACTAAGGGACAATTTAGCACGCCAATCCACCTAACCTGCACATCTTTGGACTGTGGGAGGAAACTGGAGCACCAGGAGGAAACCCATGCAGACACGGGGAGGATGTGCAAACTCCACAGTGACAGTCACCCAAACCGGGGTTGAACCCGGGTCCCTGGTGCCGCGAGGCAGCAGTGCTAACCCACCGTGCCCCCGGAGGGAGTCACCCACCCGGGGCACAGGCCGGCATGAAGTCAGCGGGCCTCTCAGGAGGCGGAGAGTCTCTCATCGCGTCATTGACAGGAATAGCCCCCTCAGCAAACAAAACACAGCTCCAACTACCACTAGGCCTGAGGCCTAACAACAGGCCGCTCCAGTGTCAGTGGCGTGCGTGTCCGACACACCTAAATAAAGCAGAACGATCGACTCTCCCATCTCCTGAAAAGTGCCCCAACACGAATGTCGGATAACTCTCTCACTACGTTACGTACCGACAGTAGGCTGTAACTGCTGGGGATGGATTCAGGCAAGGCATCTGGCCGAGGGCCTCTCTCCACTAAAAGGCCCCACCACACACGACCCACTTGTAAATAAACAGACCCGAGGTCATCCGAAACTCAGCTTACACCCGAGGTGTGGGGACCGCCAATATGCAACAGGGGAGCGGGGGGGGGAGGGGAATAGCAGAGATACATTGAAAGAGGAGGAGGGCGAGATGCTGGATGAACACACGAGGGAGAGAAAAACAGAAGATACGGCAGAGGAGGCTCGGGCGGAGCAGAAACACGAGCCTGCCTGCTGAGAATTCAACGTAAAAGTTAGGCCCAACTGAGCCAGTTCAGGCCTTGGCTCACCATCAGCGAGGCCCACCTCTGCAGTGCACCTCACCAGGGAGGACGTATCCCCCTCCTCGCCCTCTCTCGCGTCCCCCTGACCCACACCCAGACAAACCGGCACCCTGGGCCTTCCAAACCCTCTGTAAACCACCCCCCCCCCCCCCCCCCCCCCACACACACACACACACACACACACACACACACAATCAGTCAGGTTGCTAAGAGACAATATGGCCACCTGCTCAATGACATTAGAAGCCTCAAGGTATAGGCCCAAAAATCAAACCCCAATACCGGTGGCTATTTTAGCCCCAATTTGGTCGGTAACCAGGGGAACAGAGATTGAAGAGAGTCGGGAATAGATCCGTAGGGAGGGGGCCCCAGAGGGATGGCTGCCTGGATACAAAATACAACAGCTTGCCTTGCAAGAACGAGAGGGAGAGGCACAGAGGCAGAGAGAGGGCAAGAGGTTTAGGGAGGGGATTCCAGAGCTGGGGGCCCCCCCCAGGCAGCTGAAGGCACAGCCGCCAACAGTGGAGCGATGGGAAATGGGGGGGATGCTCGAGAGGCTGGAATTGGAGGAGAGCAGAGATCCCGGAGGTTTGTAGGAGGTTACAGAGATAGGGAGGGGGTGTAGGGGCTGGAGGACGTTACAGAGATAGGGAGGAGGTGTAGGGGTTGGAGGTTACAGAGATAGGGAGGGGGGTGTAGGGGCTGGAGGAGGTTACAGAGATAGGGAGGGGGGTGTAGGGGCTGGAGGAGGTTACAGAGATAGGGAGGGGTGTAGGGGCTGGAGGAGGTTACAGAGATAGGGAGGGTGTAGGGGCTGGAGAAGGTTACAGAGATAGGGAGGGGCTGGAGGAGGTTACAGAGATAGGGAGGGCGTGTAAGGGCTGCAGGAGGTTACAGAGATAGGGAGGGGGTGTAGGGGCTGGAGGAGGTTACAGAGATAGGGAGGGGGTGTCGGGGCTGGAGGAGATTACAGAGATAGGGAGGGGGTGTAGGGGCTGGAGGAGGTTACAGAGATAGGGAGGGGGTGTCGGGGCTGGAGGAGGTTACAGAGATAGGGAGGGGGTGTCGGGGCTGGAGGAGGTTACAGAGATAGGGAGGGGGTGTAGGGGCTGGAGGAGGTTACAGAGATAGGGAGGGGGTGTAGGGGCTGGAGGAGGTTACAGAGATAGGGAGGGGGTGTAGGGGCTGGAGGAGGTTACAGAGATAGGGAGGGGGTGTAGGGGCTGGAGGAGGTTACAGAGATAGGGAGGGAGTGTAGGAGCTGGAGGAGTTTACAGAGATAGGGAGGGGGTGTCGGGGCTGGAGGAGGTTACCGAGATAGGGAGGGGGGTGTCAGGAACGTGATTTGAAAGCCGAAAGGTCTGATTGAAAACGAGTTAGCAGAAGTGTGAGCGAGTGAGGGAGGAGAAAGAATTAGATACAGTTACAACATCGGAATCTGGAGCAATTTAATAAAATTGATTCCTGGGTTTCGTCATCGAGGTGGAGTGTGTGAAACCGAGAATTCCTCGCTAAACCCGGTCTTCACCCACAGGACGTGTGCCTCTGACTAGGCCGCAAAGGACTATCGCCCAACCCTACTTGCCCTCGAGAACGTGGGAAAGATCAGCCTTGGGATGGAGGGGGTTTGGGCCCACCTCAGAGACTCCCACCTCCGCCTGGAGTCACATGGGCGGCCCGATCGCCGTCTCCCATCACGATCGCAGTGCGTTCAGTCAGGCTCTGCGGCCTGGTGGAATCGCTTCCCCACCTCCCCCGGGCCAGAGCTCCTCAGTCGGTAAGTCGAGGCTTCGCCCCCCCCAAAAAAAAAAAAAACTGCCCCCCTCATCTCTCATTCACCGCAGTCTCTCTCCTGCCTCCCCCCCCCCCCCCCCGCCAAACAGCTGCTCCTTCCATGGCAGGTAGGCAGACCCAGCAGCAGGTCCTCAACATCTCCCTCCATCCCCCCGCCCCCCACGCACACAACCTACCACCTTCTCACACACCCCCCCCCTCCACCCTCCCTCAAGCACCCTCCACCCCCCCTCAAGCACCCTCCACCCTCCCTCAAGCACCCTCCACCCCCCCCTCAAGCACCCTCCACCCCCCTCAAGCACCCTCCACCCCCCCTCAAGCACCCTCCACCCCACCCTCCCTCCCCCCTCCCTCCCCAAGCACCCTCCCCCTCCACCCTCCCTCCCCACCCTCCCTCCCCCAAGCACCCTCCCTCCCCAAGCACCCTCCCCCTCCACCCTCCCTCCCCCTCCACCCTCCCTCCCCCAAGCACCCTCCCTCCCCCAAGCACCCTCCCCCTCCACCCTCCCTCCCCCTCCACCCTCCCTCCCCCTCCACCCTCCCTCCCCCAAGCACCCTCCCCTTCCACCCTCCCTCCCCCAAGCACCCTCCCCCAAGCACCCTCCCCCAAGCACCCTCCCTCCCCAAGCACCCTCCCCCTGCACCCTCCCTCCCCCAAGCACCCTCCCCCTCCACCCTCCCTCCCCCAAGCACCCTCCCCCTCCACCCTCCCTCCCCCAAGCACCCTCCCCTCCACCCTCCCTCCCCCAAGCACCCTCCCCCTCCACCCTCCCTCCCCCAAGCACCCTCCCCCTCCACCCTCCCTCCCCCAAGCACCCTCCCCCTCCACCCTCCTCCCCCAAGCACCCTCCCCCTCCACCCTCCCTCCCCAAGCACCCTCCCCTCCACCCTCCCCCTCCACCCTCCCTCCCCCAAGCACCCTCCACCCTCCCTCCCCCAAGCACCCTCCCCCTCCACCCTCCCTCCCCCAAGCACCCTCCCCCTCCACCCTCCCTCCCCCAAGCACCCTCCCCCTCCACCCTCCCTCCCCAAGCACCTCCCCCAAGCACCCTCCCCCTCCACCCTCCCTCCCCAAGCACCCTCCACCCTCCCTCCCCAAGCACCCTCCCTCCCCACCCTCCCTCCCCACCCTCCCTCCCCCAAGCACCCTCCCTCCCCACCCTCCCTCCCCACCCTCCCTCCCCCAAGCACCCTCCCCCTCCTCCCTCCCCCAAGCACCCTCCCCTCCACCACCCTCCCCCTCCACCCACCCTCCCCTCCACCCACCCTCCCCCTCCACCCCCCTCCCCCTCCACCCTCCTCTCCCCCTCCACCCTCCCTCCCCCTCCACCCTCCCTCCCCCTCCACCCTCCCTCCCCCTCCACCCTCCCTCCCCCTCCACCCTCCCTCCCCTCCACCCTCCCTCCCCCTCCACCCTCCCTCCCCCTCCACCCTCCACCCCCCTCCACCCTCCCACCCCCCTCCACCCTCCACCCTCCCTCCCCCTCCACCCTCCCTCCCCCTCCACCCACCCTCCCCCTCCACCACCCTCCCCCTCCACCCTCCCTCCCCCCCAAGCACCCTCCTCCTCCACCCTCCCTCCCCCCCAAGCACCTCCCCCTCCACCCTCCCTCCCCCCCAAGCACCCTCCCCCTCCACCCTCCCTCCCCCCAAGCACCCCCCCCCCAAGCACCCTCCCTCCCCCCCAAGCACCCTCCCCCCCCCCCCCCAAGCACCCCCCCCCAAGCACCCTCCCCCCCCCCCAAGCACCCTCCCCCCCCCCCCAAGCACCCTCCCCCCCCCCCCCCCCAAGCACCCTCCCCCCTCCCTCCCCAAGCACCCTCCCCCCCCCTCCCTCCCCCAAGCACCCACCCTCCCCCTCCACCCTCCCCCTCCACCCTCCCCCTCCACCCTCCCCCTCCACCCTCCCCCTCCACCCTCCCCCTCCCCCTCCACCCTCCCCCTCCACCCTCCCCTCCACCCTCCCCCTCCACCCTCCCCCTCCACCCTCCCCCTCCACCCTCCACCCTCCCCCTCCACCCTCCACCCTCCCCCTCCACCCTCCCCCCCCAAGCACCCTCCCCCCCCAAGCACCCTCCCCCCCCCAAGCACCCTCCCCCCCCAAGCACCCTCCCCCCCCAAGCACCCTCCCCCCCCAAGCACCCTCCCCCCCCAAGCACCCTCCCCCCCCCAAGCACCCTCCCCCTCCACCCAGCACCCTCCCCCTCCACCCTCCCCCTCCACCCAGCACCCTCCCTCCCCCAAGCACCCTCCCTCCCCCAAGCACCCTCCCTCCCCCAAGCACCCTCCCTCCCCCAAGCACCCTCCCCCAAGCACCCTCCCCCTCCACCTCCCTCCCCCAAGCACCCTCCCTCCCCCAAGCACCCTCCCTCCCCCAAG
>NW_027309153.1:0-42500 GCF_047496885.1 Scyliorhinus torazame | reverse complement strand
CTATTACCCCGGGATAGAGAGCTATTAACCTGTGATAGAGATCAATTAACCCGGGACAGAGAGCTATTACCCCGGGATAGAGAGCTATTACCCCGGGATAGAGAGCTATTACCCCGGGATAGAGAGCTATTAACCCGGGATAGAGAGCTATTACCCCGGGAGAGAGAGCTATTACCCCGGGAGAGAGAGCTATTACCCCGGGAGAGAGAGCTATTACCCCGGGATAGAGAGCTATTAACCTGGGATAGAGATCAATTAACCCGGGACAGAGAGCTATTACCGCGGGATAGAGAGCTATTACCCCGGGATAGAGAGCTATTAACCCGGGATAGAGAGCTATTACCCCGGGATAGAGAGCTATTACCCCGGGAGAAAGAGCTATTACCCCGGGATAGAGAGCTATTACCCCGGGATAGAGAGCTATTAACCCGGGATAGAGGCTATTACCCCGGGATAGAGAGCTATTACCCCGGGATAGAGATCAATTAACCCGGGATAGAGAGCTATTACCCCAGGATAGAGAGCTATTAACCCGGGATAGAGAGCTATTAACCCGGGATAGAGGCTATTACCCATGGATAGAGAGCTATTACCCCGGGATAGAGATCAATTAACCCGGGATAGAGAGCTATTACCCCGGGATAGAGAGCTATTACCCCGGGATAGAGAGCTATTAACACGGGATAGAGAGCTATTACCCCGGGATAGAGATCAATTAACCCGGGATAGAGAACTATTACCCCGGGATAGAGAGCTATTACCCCGGGATAGAGAGCTATTACCCCGGGATAGAGATCTATTAACACGGGATAGAGAGCTATTAACACGGGATAGAGATCAATTAACCCGGGATAGAGAGCTATTACCCCGGGATAGAGAGCTATTAACCTGGGATAGAGATCAATTAACCCGGATCAGAGAGCTATTACCGCGGGATAGAGAGCTATTACCCCGGGAGAGAGAGCTATTAGCCCGGGATAGAGAGCTATTACCCCAGGATAGAGAGCTATTACCCCGGGAGAAAGAGCTATTACCCCGGGATAGAGAGCTATTACCCCGGATAGAGAGCTATTACCCCGGCATAGAGAGCTATTACCCCGGGATAGAGAGCTATTACCCCGGGATAGAGAGCTATTAACCTGGATAGAGATCAATTAACCCGGGACAGAGAGCTATTACCGCGGGATAGAGAGCTATTACCCCGGGATAAATAGCTATTAACCCGGGATAGAGAGCTATTACCCCGGGATAGAGAGCTATTACCCCGGGAGAAAGAGCTATTACCCCGGGAGAGAGAGCTATTACCCCGGGATAGAGAGCTATTACCCCGGGATAGAGAGCTATTAACCCGGGATAGAGAGCTATTAACCCGGGATAGAGATCAGTTAACCCGGGATAGAGAGCTATTACCCCGGGATAGAGAGCTATTACACCGGGATAGAGAGCTATTAACCCGGGATAGAGATCAATTAACCCAGGGTAGAGATCAATTAACCCGGGATAGAGATCAATTATCCCGGGATAGAGAGCTTTTAACCTGGGATAGAGAGCTAAAAACCCGGGATAGAGATCAATTAACGTGGGATAGAGATCAATTAACCCGGGATAGAGAGATATTAACCCAGAATAGAGACCAATTAACCCGGGATAGAGAGGTCATAACCCGGGATAGAGAGCTATTAACCCGGGATAGAGATCAATTAACCCGGGAGAGAGATCAATTATCCCGGGATAGAGAGCTATTAACCTGGGATAGAGAGCTATTAACCCGGGATAGAGATCAATTAACGTGGGATAGAGATCAATTAACCCGGAATAGAGAGATATTAACCCAGAATAGAGACCAATTAACCCGGGATAGAGAGGTAATAACCCGGGATAGAGAGCTATTAACCCGGGATAGAGATCAATTAACCCGGGGGAGAGATCAATTAACCTGGGATAGAGATCAATTAACCTGGGATGGAGAGCTATTAACCCGGGATAGAGATCAATTAACCCGGGATAGAGATCAATAAACCTGGGATGGAGAGATATTAACCCAGGATAGAGATCAATTAACCTGGGATAGAGAGCCATTAACCCGGGATACACATCAATTAACCCGGGATAGAGAGCTATTAACCCGGGATAGAGATCAATTAACCCAGGGTAGAGATCAATTAACCCGGGATAGAGATCAATTAACCTGGGATAGAGAGCCATTAACCTGGGATCAGATCAATTAACCCGGGATAGAGAGCTATTATCCCTGGATAGAGAGCTGTTACCCCGGGATAGAGAGCTAATACACCGGGATAGAGAGCTATTAACCCTGGATAGAGATCAATTAACCCAGGGTAGAGATCAATTACCCCGGGATAGAGATCAATTATCCCGGGATAGAGAGCTATTAACCTGGGATAGAGAGCTATTAACCCGGGATAGAGATCAATTAACGTGGGATAGAGATCAATTAACCCGGGATAGAGAGATATTAACCCAGAATAGAGACCAATTAACCCGGGATAGAGAGGTAATAACCCGGGATAGAGAGCTATTAACC
The DNA here is from genome assembly GCF_047496885.1 of Scyliorhinus torazame. Lineage (NCBI taxonomy): Eukaryota > Metazoa > Chordata > Chondrichthyes > Carcharhiniformes > Scyliorhinidae > Scyliorhinus > Scyliorhinus torazame. The sequence goes on along the minus strand of NW_027309153.1, from coordinate 39,955 downwards.
CGGGATAGAGATCAATTAACCCGGGAGAGAGATCAATTATCCCGGGATAGAGAGCTATTAACCCGGGATAGAGAGATATTAACCCAGAATAGAGACCAATTAACCCGGGATAGAGAGGTAATAACCCGGGATAGAGAGCTATTAACCCGGGATAGAGATCAATTAACCCGGGAGAGAGATCAATTATCCCGGGATAGAGAGCTATTAACCTGGGATAGAGAGCTATTAACCCGGGATAGAGATCAATTAACGTGGGATAGAGATCAATTAACCCGGAATAGAGAGATATTAACCCAGAATAGAGACCAATTAACCCGGGATAGAGAGGTAATAACCCGGGATAGAGAGCTATTAACCCGGGATAGAGATCAATTAACCCGGGGGAGAGATCAATTAACCTGGGATAGAGATCAATTAACCTGGGATGGAGAGCTATTAACCCGGGATAGAGATCAATTAACCCGGGATAGAGATCAATAAACCTGGGATGGAGAGATATTAACCCAGGATAGAGATCAATTAACCTGGGATAGAGAGCTATTAACCCGGGATACACATCAATTAACCCGGGATAGAGAGCTATTAACCCGGGATAGAGATCAATTAACCCAGGGTAGAGATCAATTAACCCGGGATAGAGATCAATTAACCTGGGATAGAGAGCCATTAACCTGGGATCAGATCAATTAACCCGGGATAGAGAGCTATTATCCCTGGATAGAGAGCTGTTACCCCGGGATAGAGAGCTAATACACCGGGATAGAGAGCTATTAACCCTGGATAGAGATCAATTAACCCAGGGTAGAGATCAATTACCCCGGGATAGAGATCAATTATCCCGGGATAGAGAGCTATTAACCTGGGATAGAGAGCTATTAACCCGGGATAGAGATCAATTAACGTGGGATAGAGATCAATTAACCCGGGATAGAGAGATATTAACCCAGAATAGAGACCAATTAACCCGGGATAGAGAGGTAATAACCCGGGATAGAGAGCTATTAACCCGGGATAGAGATCAATTAACCCGGGAGAGAGATCAATTAACCTCGGATAGAGATCAATTAACCTGGGATGGAGAGCTATTAACCCGCGATAGAGATCAATTAACACGGGATAGAGATCAATTAACCTGGGATGGAGAGCTATTAACCCGGGATAGAGATCAATTAACCTGGGATAGAGAGCCATTAACCCGGGATACACATCAATTAACCCGGGATAGAGAGCTATTAACTCAGGATAGAGATCATTTAACCCGCGATAGAGATCAATTAACCTGGGATAGAGAGCTATTAACCCGGGATAGAGATCAATTACCCCAGGATAGAGATCAATTAACCCGGGATAGAGAGCTATTAACCCGGGATAGAGAGCTATTACCCAGGGATAGAGAGCTATTACCCCGGGATAGAGAGCTATTACCCCGGGAGAGAGAGCTATTACCCCGGGATAGAGAGCTATTACCCCGGGATAGAGAGCTATTACCCCGGGATAGAGAGCTATTAACCCGGGATAGAGAGCTATTAACCCGGGATAGAGATCAATTAACACGGGATAGAGAGCTATTACCCCGGGATAGAGAGCTATTGCCCCGGGATAGAGAGCTATTACCCCGGGATAGAGAGCTATTACCCCGGGATAGAGATCAATTAAACGGGGATAGAGATCAATTAAGCTGGGATAGAGATCAATTAACCCGGGATAGCTATTACCCCGGGATAGAGAGCTATTACCCCGGGATAGAGATCAATTAACCCGGGATAGAGAGCTATTATCCCGGGATAGAGAGCTATTACACCGGGATAGAGAGCTATTACCCCGGGATAGAGAGCTATTAACCCGGGATAAAGATCAATTAACCCAGGGTAGAGATCAATTAACCCGTGATAGAGATCAATTATCCCGGGATAGAGAGCTATTAACCTGGGATAGAGAGCTATTAACCCGGGATAGAGATCAATTAACGTGGGATAGAGATCAATTAACCCGGGATAGAGAGATATTAACCCAGAATAAAGACCAATTAACCCGGGATAGAGAGGTAATAACCCGGGATAGAGAGCTATTAACCCGGGATAGAGATCAATTAACCCGGGAGAGAGATCATTTAACCCGCGATAGAGATCAATTAACCTGGGATAGAGAGCTATTAACCCGGGATAGAGATCAATTACCCCAGGATAGAGATCAATTAACCCGGGATAGAGAGCTATTAACCCGGGATAGAGATCAAATAACCCAGGATAGAGAGCTATTAACCCGGGATAGAGATCAATTAACCTGGGATAGAGAGCCATTAACCTGGGATCAGATCAATTAACCCGGGATAGAGAGCTATTATCCCTGGATAGAGAGCTATTACCCCGGGATAGAGAGCTAATACACCGGGATAGAGAGCTAATAACCCGGGATAGAGATCAATTAACCCAGGGTAGAGATCAATTAACCCGGGATAGAGATCAATTATCGCGGGATAGAGAGCTATTAACATGGGATAGAGAGCTATTAACCCAGGATAGAGATCAATTAACCCGGGATAGAGAGATATTAACCCAGAATAGAGACCATTTAACCCGGGATAGAGAGGTAATAACCCGGGATAGAGAGCTATTAACCCGGGATAGAGATCAATTAACCCGGGAGAGAGATCAATTAACCTGGGATAGAGATCAATTAACCTGTGATGGAGAGCTATTAACCCGGGATAGAGATCAATTAACCCGGGATAGAGATCAATTGACCTGGGATGGAGAGCTATTAACCCGGGATAGAGATCAATTAACCTGGGATAGAGAGCCATTAACCCGGGTACACATCAATTAACCCGGGATAGAGAGCTATTAACACAGGATAGAGATCATTTAACCCGCGATAGAGATCAATTAACCTGGGATAGAGAGCTATTAACCCGGGATAGAGATCAATTACCACAGGACAGAGATCAATTAACCCGGGATAGAGAGCTATTAACCCGGGATAGAGATCAAATAACCCAGGATAGAGAGCTATTAACCCGGGATAGAGATCAATTAACCTGGGATAGAGAGCCATTAACCTGGGATCAGATCAATTAACCCGGGATAGAGAGCTATTAACCCAGGATAGAGATCATTTAACCCGGGATAGAGATCAATTAACCTGGGAAAGAGAGCTATTAACCCGGGATAGAAATCAATTACCCCGGGATAGAGATCAACTAACCCGGGATAGAGAGCTTTTAACCTGGGATAGAGAGCTATTAACCCGGGATAGAGATCAATTAACCCGGGAGAGAGATCAATTAACCCGTGATAGAGATCAATTAACCCGGGATAGAGATCAATTAACCCAGGATAGAGAGCTATTAACCCGGGATAGAGAGCTATTAAGCCAGGATAGAGATCAATTAACCCGTGCTAGAGATCGATTAACCCGGGACACAGATCAATTAACCCACGATAGAGATCAATTAACCTGACATAGAGATTAATTAACCCGGGATAGAGATCAATTAACCCGGGATAGAGAGATATTAACCCGGGACAGAGACCAATTAACCCGGGATAGAGAGGTCATAACCCGGGATAGAGAGCTATTAACCCGGGATAGAGATCAATTAACCCGGGAGAGAGATCAATTATCCCGGGATAGAGAGCTATTAACCTGGGATAGAGAGCTATTAACCCGGGATAGAGATCAATTAACGTGGGATAGAGATCAATTAACCCGGGATAGAGAGATATTAACCCAGAATAGAGACCAATTAACCCGGGATAGAGAGGTAATAACCCGGGATAGAGAGCTATTAACCCGGGATAGAGATCAATTAACCCGGGGGAGAGATCAATTAACCTGGGATAGAGATCAATTAACCTGGGATGGAGAGCTATTAACCCGGGATAGAGATCAATTAACCCGGGATAGAGATCAATAAACCTGGGATGGAGAGCTATTAACCCAGGATAGAGATCAATTAACCTGGGATAGAGAGCCATTAACCCGGGATACACATCAATTAACCCGGGATAGAGAGCTATTAACACAGGATAGAGATCATTTAACCCGCGATAGAGAGCTATTAACCCGGGATAGAGATCAAATAACCCAGGATAGAGAGCTATTAACCCGGGATAGAGATCAATTAACCTGGGATAGAGAGCCATTAACCTGGGATCAGATCAATTAACCCGGGATAGAGAGCTATTATCCCTGGATAGAGAGCTGTTACCCCGGGATAGAGAGCTAATACACCGGGATAGAGAGCTATTAACCCTGGATAGAGATCAATTAACCCAGGGTAGAGATCAATTACCCCGGGATAGAGATCAATTATCCCGGGATAGAGAGCTATTAACCTGGGATAGAGAGCTATTAACCCGGGATAGAGATCAATTAACGTGGGATAGAGATCAATTAACCCGGGATAGAGAGATATTAACCCAGAATAGAGACCAATTAACCCGGGATAGAGAGGTAATAACCCGGGATAGAGAGCTATTAACCCGGGATAGAGATCAATTAACCCGGGAGAGAGATCAATTAACCTCGGATAGAGATCAATTAACCTGGGATGGAGAGCTATTAACCCGCGATAGAGATCAATTAACACGGGATAGAGATCAATTAACCTGGGATGGAGAGCTATTAACCCGGGATAGAGATCAATTAACCTGGGATAGAGAGCCATTAACCCGGGATACACATCAATTAACCCGGGATAGAGAGCTATTAACTCAGGATAGAGATCATTTAACCCGCGATAGAGATCAATTAACCTGGGATAGAGAGCTATTAACCCGGGATAGAGATCAATTACCCCAGGATAGAGATCAATTAACCCGGGATAGAGAGCTATTAACCCGGGATAGAGAGCTATTACCCAGGGATAGAGAGCTATTACCCCGGGATAGAGAGCTATTACCCCGGGAGAGAGACCTATTACCCCGGGATAGAGAGCTATTACCCCGGGATAGAGAGCTATTACCCCGGGATAGAGAGCTATTAACCCGGGATAGAGAGCTATTAACCCGGGATAGAGATCAATTATCCCGGGATAGAGAGCTATTACCCCGGGATAGAGAGCTATTGCCCCGGGATAGAGAGCTATTACCCCGGGATAGAGAGCTATTACCCCGGGATAGAGATCAATTAAACGGGGATAGAGATCAATTAAGCTGGGATAGAGATCAATTAACCCGGGATAGCTATTACCCCGGGATAGAGAGCTATTACCCCGGGATAGAGATCAATTAACCCGGGATAGAGAGCTATTATCCCGGGATAGAGAGCTATTACACCGGGATAGATAGCTATTACCCCGGGATAGAGAGCTATTAACACGGGATAAAGATCAAGTAACCTGGGGTAGAGATCAATTAACCTGGGATAGAGAGCTATTAACCTGGGATAGAGAGCTATTACACCGGGATAGAGAGCTATTAACCCGGGATAGAGATCAATTAACCCAGGGTAGAGATCAATTAACCCGTGATAGAGATCAATTATCCTGGGATAGAGAGCTATTAACCTGGGATAGAGAGCTATTAACCCGGGATAGAGATCAATTAACGTGGGATAGAGATCAATTAACCCGGGATAGAGAGATATTAACCCAGAATAAAGACCAATTAACCCGGGATAGAGAGGTAATAATCCGGGATAGAGAGCTATTAACCCGGGATAGAGATCAATTAACCCGGGAGAGAGATCATTTAACCCGCGATAGAGATCAATTAACCTGGGATAGAGAGCTATTAACCCGGGATAGAGATCAATTACCCCAGGATAGAGATCAATTAACCCGGGATAGAGAGCTATTAACCCGGGATAGAGATCAAATAACCCAGGATAGAGAGCTATTAACCCGGGATAGAGATCAATTAACCTGGGATAGAGAGCCATTAACCTGGGATCAGATCAATTAACCCGGGATAGAGAGCTATTATCCCTGGATAGAGAGCTATTACCCCGGGATAGAGAGCTAATACACCGGGATAGAGAGCTAATAACCCGGGATAGAGATCAATTAATCCAGGGTAGAGATCAATTAACCCGGGATAGAGATCAATTATCCCGGGATAGAGAGCTATTAACATGGGATAGAGAGCTATTAACCCAGGATAGAGATCAATTAACCCGGGATAGAGAGATATTAACCCAGAATAGAGACCAATTAACCCGGGATAGAGAGGTAATAACCCGGGATAGAGAGCTATTAACCCGGGATAGAGATCAATTAACCCGGGAGAGAGATCAATTAACCTGGGATAGAGATCAATTAACCTGTGATGGAGAGCTATTAACCCGGGATAGAGATCAATTAACCCGGGATAGAGATTAATTGACCTGGGATGGAGAGCTATTAACCCGGGATAGAGATCAATTAACCTGGGATAGAGAGCCATTAACCCGGGTACACATCAATTAACCCGGGATAGAGAGCTATTAACACAGGATAGAGATCATTTAACCCGCGATAGAGATCAATTAACCTGGGATAGAGAGCTATTAACCCGGGATAGAGATCAATTACCACAGGACAGAGATCAATTAACCCGGGATAGAGAGCTATTAACCCGGGATAGAGATCAAATAACCCAGGATAGAGAGCTATTAACCCGGGATAGAGATCAATTAACCTGGGATAGAGAGCCATTAACCTGGGATCAGATCAATTAACCCGGGATAGAGAGCTATTAACCCAGGATAGAGATCATTTAACCCGGGATAGAGATCAATTAACCTGGGAAAGAGAGCTATTAACCCGGGATAGAAATCAATTACCCCGGGATAGAGATCAACTAACCCGGGATAGAGAGCTTTTAACCTGGGATAGAGAGCTATTAACCCGGGATAGAGATCAATTAACCCGGGAGAGAGATCAATTAACCCGTGATAGAGATCAATTAACCCGGGATAGAGATCAATTAACCCGGGATAGAGAGCTATTAACCCGGGATAGAGAGCTATTAAGCCAGGATAGAGATCAATTAACCCGTGCTAGAGATCGATTAACCCGGGACACAGATCAATTAAACCACGATAGAGATCAATTAACCTGGCATAGAGATTAATTTACCCGGGATAGAGATCAATTAACCCGGGATAGAGATCTATTAACCCGGGACAGAGAGCTATTAACCCGGGATAGAGAGCTATTAACCCGCGATTGAGATCAATTAACATGGAATAGAGATCAATTAACCTGGGATATAGAGCTATTAACCCGGGATAGAGAGCTATTATCCTGGGATAGAGAGCTATTAAACCGGGATAAAGAGCTATTAACCCGCTATAGAGATCAATTAACCTGGGATAGAGATTAATTAACCCGGGATAGAGATCAATTAACCCGGGATAGAGAGCTATTAACCCAGGACAGAGAGCTATTAACCCGGAATAGAGAGCTATTAACCCGCGATTGAGATCAATTAACATGGAGTAAAGATCAATTAACCTGGGATATAGAGCTATTAACCCAGGATAGAGAGCTATTATCCTGGGATAGAGAGCTATTAAACCGGGATAGAAAGCTATTAACCCGGGATCGAGATCATTTAACCCGCGATAGAGATCAATTAACCCGGGATAGAGAGCTATTTGCCCGGGATAGAGAGCTATTAACCCGCAATAGAGATCAATTAACCTGGGATAGAGATCAATTAACCTGGGATAGAGATCAATTAACCCGGGACAGAGATTAATTAACCCGGGATAGAGATCAATTAACCTGGGACAGAGATCAATTAACCCGGGATAGAGAGCTATTGACCCGGGATAGAGAGCTATTAACCCGCGATAGAGATCAATTAACCCGGGATTGAGAGCTATTAACTCGGGATAGAGATCAATTAACCAGGGATAGAGATCAATTAACCCGGGATAGAGAGCTATTAACCTGGGATAGAGAGCTATTAACCCAGGATAGGGAGCTATTACCCCGTGATAGTGACCAATTAACCTGGGATAGAGAGCTATTAACCCGGGATAGAGAGCTATAAACCCAGAATAGAGACCAATTAACCCTGGATAGAGAGCTATTCACCCGGGATAGAGAGCTATTAACCTGGGATAGAGTGCTATTTACCCGGGATAGAGATCAATTAACCTGACATAGAGAGCTATTAACCCGGGATAGAGAGGTAATAACCCGGGATAGAGAGCTATTAACCCGGGATAGAGATCAATTAACCCAGGAGAAAGATCACTTAACCTGGGATAGAGATCAATTAACCTGTGATGGAGAGCTATTAACCCGGGATAGAGATCAATTAACCCGGGATAGAGATCAATTGACCTGGGATGGAGAGCTATTAACCCGGGATAGAGATCAATTAACCTGGGATAGAGAGCCATTAACCCGGGAACACATCAATTAACCCGGGATAGAGAGCTATTAACACAGGATAGAGATCATTTAACCCGCGATAGAGATCAATTAACCTGGGATAGAGAGCTATTAACCCGGGATAGAGATCAATTACCCCAGGACAGAGATCAATTAACCCGCGATAGAGATCAATTAACCTGGGATAGAGAGCTATTAACCCGGGATAGAGATCAATTACCCCAGGACAGAGATCAATTAACCCGGGATAGAGATCAATTGACCTGGGATGGAGAGCTATTAACCCGGGATAGAGATCAATTAACCTGGGATAGAGAGCCATTAACCTGGGATAAGATCAATTAACCCGGGATAGAGAGCTATTAACCCAGGATAGAGATAATTTAACCCGGGATAGAGATCAATTAACCTGGGAAAGAGAGCTATTAACCCGGGATAGAAATCAATTACCCCGGGATAGAGATCAACTAACCCGGGATAGAGAGCTTTTAACCTGGGATAGAGAGCTATTAACCCGGGATAGAGATCAATTAACCCGGGAGAGAGCTCAATTAACCCGGGATAGAGATCAATTAATCTGGGATAGAGAGCTATTAACCCGGGATAGAGAGCTATTAACCCGTGATAGAGATCAATTAACCCGGGATAGAGATCAATTAACCCGGGATAGAGAGCTATTAACCCGGGATAGAGAGCTATTAAGCCAGGATAGAGATCAATTAACCCGTGCTAGAGATCGATTAACCCGGGACACAGATCAATTAACCCACGATAGAGATCAATTAACCTGGCATAGAGATTAATTAACCCGGGATAGAGATCAATTAAACCGGGATAGAGATCTATTAACCCGGGACAGAGAGCTATTAACCCGGGATAGAGAGCTATTAACCCGCGATTGAGATCAATTAACATGGAATAGAGATCAATTAACCTGGGATATAGAGCTATTAACCCGGGATAGAGAGCTATTATCCTGGGATAGAGAGCTATTAAACCGGGATAAAGAGCTATTAACCCGGGATCGAGATCATTTAACCCGCGATAGAGATCAATTAACCCGGGATAGAGAGCTATTATCCTGGGATAGAGAGCTATTTAACCGGGATAGAAAGCTATTAACCCGGGATCGAGATCATTTAACCCGCGATAGAGATCAATTAACCCGGGATAGAGAGCTATTTGCCCGGGATAGAGAGCTATTAACCCGCAATAGAGATCAATTAACCTGGGATAGAGATCAATTAACCTGGGATAGAGATCAATTAACCCGGGACAGAGATTAATTAACCCGGGATAGAGATCAATTAACCCGGGATAGAGATCTATTAACCCGGGACAGAGAGCTATTAACCCGGGATAGAGAGCTATTAACCCGCGATTGAGATCAATTAACATGGAATAGAGATCAATTAACCTGGGATATAGAGCTATTAACCCGGGATAGAGAGCTATTATCCTGGGATAGAGAGCTATTAAACCGGGATAAAGAGCTATTAACCCGCGATAGAGATCAATTAACCTGGGATAGAGATTAATTAACCCGGGATAGAGATCAATTTACCCGGGATAGAGAGCTATTAACCCAGGACAGAGAGCTATTAACCCGGAATAGAGAGCTATTAACCCGCGATTGAGATCAATTAACATGGAGTAGAGATCAATTAACCTGGGATATAGAGCTATTAACCCAGGATAGAGAGCTATTATCCTGGGATAGAGAGCTATTAAACCGGGATAGAAAGCTATTAACCCGGGATCGAGATCATTTAACCCGCGATAGAGATCAATTAACCCGGGATAGAGATCAATTAACCCGGGATAGAGATCAATTAACCTGGGATGGAGAGCTATTAACCCGGGATAGAGATCAATTAACCAGGGATAGAGAGCCATTAACCTGGGATACACATCAATTAACCCGGGATAGAGAGCTATTAACACAGGATAGAGATCATTTAACCCGCGATAGAGATCAATTAACCTGGGATAGAGAGCTATTAACCCGGGATAGAGATCAATTACCCCAGGATAGAGATCAATTAACCCGGGATAGAGAGCTATTAACCCGGGATAGAGATCAAATAACCCAGGATAGAGAGCTATTAACCCGGGATAGAGATCAATTAACCTGGGATAGAGAGCCATTAACCTGGGATCAGATCAATTAACCCGGGATAGAGAGCTATTATCCCTGGATAGAGAGCTATTACCCCGGGATAGAGAGCTAATACACTGGGATAGAGAGCTAATAACCCGGGATAGAGATCAATTAACCCAGGGTAGAGATCAATTAACCCGGGATAGAGATCAATTATCCCGGGATAGAGAGCTATTAACATGGGATAGAGAGCTATTAACCCAGGATAGAGATCAATTAACCCGGGATAGAGAGATATTAACCCAGAATAGAGACCAATTAACCCGGGATAGAGAGGTAATAACCCGGGATAGAGAGCTATTAACCCGGGATAGAGATCAATTAACCCGGGAGAGAGATCAATTAACCTGGGATAGAGATCAATTAACCTGTGATGGAGAGCTATTAACCCGGGATAGAGATCAATTAACCCGGGATAGAGATCAATTGACCTGGGATGGAGAGCTATTAACCCGGGATAGAGATCAATTAACCTGGGATAGAGAGCCATTAACCCGGGTACACATCAATTAACCCGGGATAGAGAGCTATTAACACAGGATAGAGATCATTTAACCCGCGATAGAGATCAATTAACCTGGGATAGAGAGCTATTAACCCGGGATAGAGATCAATTACCACAGGACAGAGATCAATTAACCCGGGATAGAGAGCTATTAACCCGGGATAGAGATCAAATAACCCAGGATAGAGAGCTATTAACCCGGGATAGAGATCAATTAACCTGGGATAGAGAGCCATTAACCTGGGATCAGATCAATTAACCCGGGATAGAGAGCTATTAACCCAGGATAGAGATCATTTAACCCGGGATAGAGATCAATTAACCTGGGAAAGAGAGCTATTAACCCGGGATAGAAATCAATTACCCCGGGATAGAGATCAACTAACCCGGGATAGAGAGCGTTTAACCTGGGATAGAGAGCTATTAACCCGGGATAGAGATCAATTAACCCGGGAGAGAGATCAATTAACCCGTGATAGAGATCAATTGACCCGAGATAGAGATCAATTAACCCGGGATAGAGAGCTATTAACCCGGGATAGAGAGCTATTAAGCCAGGATAGAGATCAATTAACCCGTGCTAGAGATCGATTAACCCGGGACACAGATCAATTAACCCACGATAGAGATCAATTAACCTGGCATAGAGATTAATTAACCCGGGATAGAGATCAATTAACCCGGGATAGAGATCTATTAACCCGGGACAGAGAGCTATTAACCCGGGATAGAGAGCTATTAACCCGCGATTGAGATCAATTAACATGGAATAGAGATCAATTAACCTGGGATATAGAGCTATTAACCCGGGATAGAGAGCTATTATCCTGGGATAGAGAGCTATTAAACCGGGATAAAGAGCTATTAACCCGCTATAGAGATCAATTAACCTGGGATAGAGATTAATTAACCCGGGATAGAGATCAATTAACCCGGGATAGAGAGCTATTAACCCAGGACAGAGAGCTATTAACCCGGAATAGAGAGCTATTAACCCGCGATTGAGATCAATTAACATGGAGTAGAGATCAATTAACCTGGGATATAGAGCTATTAACCCAGGATAGAGAGCTATTATCGTGGGATAGAGAGCTATTAAACCGGGATAGAAAGCTATTAACCCGGGATCGAGATCATTTAACCCGCGATAGAGATCAATTAACCCGGGATAGAGAGCTATTTGCCCGGGATAGAGAGCTATTAACCCGCAATAGAGATCAATTAACCTGGGATAGAGATCAATTAACCTGGGATAGAGATCAATTAACCCGGGACAGAGATTAATTAACCCGGGATAGAGATCAATTAACCTGGGACAGAGATCAATTAACCCGGGATAGAGAGCTATTGACCCGGGATAGAGAGCTATTAACCCGCGATAGAGATCAATTAACCCGGGATTGAGAGCTATTAACTCGGGATAGAGATCAATTAACCTGGGATAGAGATCAATTAACCCGGGATAGAGAGCTATTAACCTGGGATAGAGAGCTATTAACCCAGGATAGGGAGCTATTACCCCGTGATAGTGACCAATTAACCTGGGATAGAGAGCTATTAACCCGGGATAGAGAGCTATAAACCCAGAATAGAGACCAATTAACCCTGGATAGAGAGCTATTCACCCGGGATAGAGAGCTATTAACCTGGGAAAGAGTGCTATTTACCCGGGATAGAGATCAATTAACCTGACATAGAGAGCTATTAACCCGGGATAGAGAGGTAATAACCCGGGATAGAGAGCTATTAACCCGGGATAGAGATCAATTAACCCAGGAGAAAGATCACTTAAACTGGGATAGAGATCAATTAACCTGTGATGGAGAGCTATTAACCCGGGATAGAGATCAATTAACCCAGGATAGAGATCAATTGACCTGGGATGGAGAGCTATTAACCCGGGATAGAGATCAATTAACCTGGGATAGAGAGCCATTAACCCGGGAACACATCAATTAACCCGGGATAGAGAGCTATTAACACAGGATAGAGATCATTTAACCTGCGATAGAGATCAATTAACCTGGGATAGAGAGCTATTAACCCGGGATAGAGATCAATTACCCCAGGACAGAGATCAATTAACCCGGGATAGAGAGCTATTAACCCGGGATACAGATCAAATAACCCAGGATAGAGAGCTATTAACCCGGGATAGAGATCAATTAACCTGGGATAGAGAGCCATTAACCTGGGATAAGATCAATTAACCCGGGATAGAGAGCTATTAACCCAGGATAGAGATAATTTAACCCGGGATAGAGATCAATTAACCTGGGAAAGAGAGCTATTAACCCGGGATAGAAATCAATTACCCCGGGATAGAGATCAACTAACCCGGGATAGAGAGCTTTTAACCTGGGATAGAGAGCTATTAACCCGGGATAGAGATCAATTAACCCGGGAGAGAGCTCAATTAACCCGGGATAGAGATCAATTAATCTGGGATAGAGAGCTATTAACCCGGGATAGAGAGCTATTAACCCGTGATAGAGATCAATTAACCCGGGATAGAGATCAATTAACCCGGGATAGAGAGCTATTAACCCGGGATAGAGAGCTATTAAGCCAGGATAGAGATCAATTAACCCGTGCTAGAGATCGATTAACCCGGGACACAGATCAATTAACCCACGATAGAGATCAATTAACCTGGCATAGAGGTTAATTAACCCGGGATAGAGATCAATTAAACCGGGATAGAGATCTATTAACCCGGGACAGAGAGCTATTAACCCGGGATAGAGAGCTATTAACCCGCGATTGAGATCAATTAACATGGAATAGAGATCAATTAACCTGGGATATAGAGCTATTAACCCGGGATAGAGAGCTATTATCCTGGGATAGAGAGCTATTAAACCGGGATAAAGAGCTATTAACCCGGGATCGAGATCATTTAACCCGCGATAGAGATCAATTAACCCGGGATAGAGAGCTATTATCCTGGGATAGAGAGCTATTAAACCGGGATAGAAAGCTATTAACCCGGGATCGAGATCATTTAACCCGCGATAGAGATCAATTAACCCGGGATAGAGAGCTATTTGCCCGGGATAGAGAGCTATTAACCCGCAATAGAGATCAATTAACCTGGGATAGAGATCAATTAACCTGGGATAGAGATCAATTAACCCGGGACAGAGATTAATTAACCCGGGATAGAGATCAATTAACCCGGGATAGAGAGCTATTAACCCGGGACAGAGAGCTATTAACCCGGGATAGAGAGCTATTAACCCGCGATTGAGATCAATTAACATGGAATAGAGATCAATTAACCTGGGATATAGAGCTATTAACCCGGGATAGAGAGCTATTATCCTGGGATAGAGAGCTATTAAACCGGGATAAAGAGCTATTAACCCGCGATAGAGATCAATTAACCTGGGATAGAGATTAATTAACCCGGGATAGAGATCAATTTACCCGGGATAGAGAGCTATTAACCCAGGACAGAGAGCTATTAACCCGGAATAGAGAGCTATTAACCCGCGATTGAGATCAATTAACATGGAGTAGAGATCAATTAACCTGGGATATAGAGCTATTAACCCAGGATAGAGAGCTATTATCCTGGGATAGAGAGCTATTAAACCGGGATAGAAAGCTATTAACCCGGGATCGAGATCATTTAACCCGCGATAGAGATCAATTAACCCGGGATAGAGATCAATTAACCCGGGATAGAGATCAATTAACCTGGGATGGAGAGCTATTAACCCGGGATAGAGATCAATTAACCAGGGATAGAGAGCCATTAACCTGGGATACACATCAATTAACCCGGGATAGAGAGCTATTAACACAGGATAGAGATCATTTAACCCGCGATAGAGATCAATTAACCTGGGATAGAGAGCTATTAACCCGGGATAGAGATCAATTACCCCAGGATAGAGATCAATTAACCCGGGATAGAGAGCTATTAACCCGGGATAGAGATCAAATAACCCAGGATAGAGAGCTATTAACCCGGGATAGAGATCAATTAACCTGGGATAGAGAGCCATTAACCTGGGATCAGATCAATTAACCCGGGATAGAGAGCTATTATCCCTGGATAGAGAGCTATTACCCCGGGATAGAGAGCTAATACACCGGGATAGAGAGCTAATAACCCGGGATAGAGATCAATTAACCCAGGGTAGAGATCAATTAACCCGGGATAGAGATCAATTATCCCGGGATAGAGAGCTATTAACATGGGATAGAGAGCTATTAACCCAGGATAGAGATCAATTAACCCGGGATAGAGAGATATTAACCCAGAATAGAGACCAATTAACCTGGGATAGAGAGGTAATAACCCGGGATAAAGAGCTATTAACCCGGGATAGAGATCAATTAACCCGGGAGAGAGATCAATTAACCTGGGATAGAGATCAATTAACCTGTGATGGAGAGCTATTAACCCGGGATAGAGATCAATTAACCCGGGATAGAGATGAATTGACCTGGGATGGAGAGCTATTAACCCGGGATAGAGATCAATTAACCTGGGATAGAGAGCCATTAACCCGGGTACACATCAATTAACCCGGGATAGAGAGCTATTAACACAGGATAGAGATCATTTAACCCGCGATAGAGATCAATTAACCTGGGATAGAGAGCTATTAACCCGGGATAGAGATCAATTACCACAGGACAGAGATCAATTAACCCGGGATAGAGAGCTATTAACCCGGGATAGAGATCAAATAACCCAGGATAGAGAGCTATTAACCCGGGATAGAGATCAATTAACCTGGGATAGAGAGCCATTAACCTGGGATCAGATCAATTAACCCGGGATAGAGAGCTATTAACCCAGGATAGAGATCATTTAACCCGGGATAGAGATCAATTAACCTGGGAAAGAGAGCTATTAACCCGGGATAGAAATCAATTACCCCGGGATAGAGATCAACTAACCCGGGATAGAGAGCGTTTAACCTGGGATAGAGAGCTATTAACCCGGGATAGAGATCAATTAACCCGGGAGAGAGATCAATTAACCCGTGATAGAGATCAATTGACCCGGGATAGAGATCAATTAACCCGGGATAGAGAGCTATTAACCCGGGATAGAGAGCTATTAAGCCAGGATAGAGATCAATTAACCCGTGCTAGAGATCGATTAACCCGGGACACAGATCAATTAACCCACGATAGAGATCAATTAACCTGGCATAGAGATTAATTAACCCGGGATAGAGATCAATTAACCCGGGATAGAGATCTATTAACCCGGGACAGAGAGCTATTAACCCGGGATAGAGAGCTATTAACCCGCGATTGAGATCAATTAACATGGAATAGAGATCAATTAACCTGGGATATAGAGCTATTAACCCGGGATAGAGAGCTATTATCCTGGGATAGAGAGCTATTAAACCGGGATAAAGAGCTATTAACCCGCTATAGAGATCAATTAACCTGGGATAGAGATTAATTAACCCGGGATAGAGATCAATTAACCCGGGATAGAGAGCTATTAACCCAGGACAGAGAGCTATTAACGCGGAATAGAGAGCTATTAACCCGCGATTGAGATCAATTAACATGGAGTAGAGATCAATTAACCTGGGATATAGAGCTATTAACCCAGGATAGAGAGCTATTATCCTGGGATAGAGAGCTATTAAACCGGGATAGAAAGCTATTAACCCGGGATCGAGATCATTTAACCCGCGATAGAGATCAATTAACCCGGGATAGAGAGCTATTTGCCCGGGATAGAGAGCTATTAACCCGCAATAGAGATCAATTAACCTGGGATAGAGATCAATTAACCTGGGATAGAGATCAATTAACCCGGGACAGAGATTAATTAACCCGGGATAGAGATCAATTAACCTGGGACAGAGATCAATTAACCCGGGATAGAGAGCTATTAACCCGGGATACAGATCAAATAACCCAGATAACCCAAATAACTAAACTACAATCTTCTACACTTCCTGGGTCCGTATCCTTCTATTCCCATCCTATTCATATATTTGTCAAGATGCCCCTTAAATGTCCCTATCGTCCCTGCTTCCACTACCTCCTCCGGTAGCGAGTTCCAGGCACCCACTACCCTCTGCGTAAAAAACTTGCCTCGTACATCTACTCTAAACCTTGCCCCTCTCACCTTAAACCTATGCCCCCTAGTAATTGACCCCTCTACCCTGGGGAAAAGCCTCTGACTATCCACTCTGTCTATGCCCCTCATAATTTTGTAGACCTCTATCAGGTCGCCCCTCAACCTCCTTCGTTCCAGAGAGAACAGACCGAGTTTATTCAATCGCTCCTCATAGCTTATGCCCTCCATACCAGGCAACATTCTGGTAAATCTCTTCTGCACCCTCTCTAAAGCCTCCACATCCTTCTGGTAGTGTGGCGACCAGAATTGAACACTATACTCCAAGTGTGGCCTAACTAAGGTTCTATACAGCTGCAACATGACTTGCCAATTCTTATACTCAATGCCCCGTCCAATGAAGGCAAGCATGCCGTATGCCTTCTTGACTACCTTCTCCACCTGTGTTGCCCCTTTCAATGACCTGTGGACCTGTACTCCTAGATCTCTTTGACTTTCAATACTCTTGAGGGTTCTACCATTCACTGTATATTCCCTACCTGCATTAGCCCTTCCAAAATGCATTACCTCACATTTGTCCGGATTAAACTCCATCTGCCATCTCTCCGCCCAAGTCTCCAGACAACCTCAATCCTGCTGTATCCTCAGACAGTCCTCATCGCTATCCGCAATTCCACCAACCTTTGTGTCGTCTGCAAACTTACTAATCAGACCAGTTACATTTTCCTCCAAATCATTTATATATACTACAAACAGCAAAGGTCCCAGCACTGATCCCTGTGGAACACCACTGGTCACAGCCCTCCAATTAGAAAAGCATCCCTCCATTGCTACCCTCTGCCTTCTATGGCCTAGCCAGTTCTGAATCCACCTTGCCAGCTCACCCCTGATCCCGTGTGACTTCACCTTTTGTACTAGTCTACCATGAGGGACCTTGTCAAAGGCCTTACTGAAGTCCATGTAGACAACATCCACTGCCCTACCTGCATCAATCATCTTAGTGACCTCCTCGAAAAACTCTATCAAGTTAGTGAGACCTCCCCTTCACAAAACCGTGCTGCCTCTCACTAATACGTCCATTTGCTTCCAAATGGGAGTAGATCCTGTCTCGAAGAATTCTCTCCAGTAATTTCCCTACCACTGAAGTAAGGCTCACCGGCCTGTAGTTCCCGGGATTATCCTTGCTACCCTTCTTAAACAGAGGAACAACATTGGCTATTCTCCAGTCCTCCGGGACATCCCCTGAAGACAGCGAGGATCCAAAGATTTCTGTCAAGGCCTCAGCAATTTCCTCTCCAGCCTCCTTCAGTATTCTGGGGTAGATCCCATCAGGCCCTGGGGACTTATCTACCTTAATATTTTTTAAGACACCCAACACCTCGTCTTTTTGGATCACAATGTGACCCAGGCTATCTACACCCCCTTCTCCAGACTCAACATCTACCAATTCCTTCTCTTTGGTGAATACTGATGCAAAGTATTCATTTAGTACCTCGCCCATTTCCTCTGGCTCCACACATAGATTCCCTTGCCTATCTTTCAGTGGGCCAACCCTTTCCCTGGCTACCCTCTTGCTTTTTATGTAAGTGTAAAAAGCCTTGGGATTTTCCTTAACCCTATTTGCCAATGACTTTTCATGACCCCTTCTAGCCCTCCTGACTCCTTGCTTAAGTTCCTTCCTACTTTCCTTATATGCCACACATGCTTCGTCTGTTCCCAGCCTTTTAGCCCTGACAAATGCCTCCTTTTTCTTTTTGACGAGGCCTACAATATCACTCGTCATCCAAGGTTCCCGAAAATTGCCGTATTTATCTTTCTTCCTCACAGGAACATGCCTGTCCTGTATTCCCTTCAACTGACACTTGAAAGGAGAAAGATCAATTAACCTGGGATAGAGATCAATTAAACTGTGATGGAGAGCTATTAACCCGGGATAGAGATCAATTAACCCGGGATAGAGATCAATTGACCTGGGATGGAGAGCTATTAACCCGGGATAGAGATCAATTAACCTGGGATAGAGAGCCATTAACCCGGGAACACATCAATTAACCCGGGATAGAGAGCTATTAACACAGGATAGAGATCATTTAACCCGCGATAGAGATCAATTAACCTGGGATAGAGAGCTATTAACCCGGGATAGAGATCAATTACCCCAGGACAGAGATCAATTAACCCGGGATAGAGAGCTATTAACCCGGGATACAGATCAAATAACCCAGGATAGAGAGCTATTAACCCGGGATAGAGATCAATTAACCTGGGATAGAGAGCCATTAACCTGGGATCAGATCAATTAACCCGGGATAGAGAGCTATTAACCCAGGATAGAGATAACTTAACCCGGGATAGAGATCAATTAACCTGGGAAAGAGAGCTATTAACCCGGGATAGAAATCAATTACCCCGGGATAGAGATCAACTAACCCGGGATAGAGAGCTTTTAACCTGGGATAGAGAGCTATTAACCCGGGATAGAGATCAATTAACCCGGGAGAGAGCTCAATTAACCCGGGATAGAGATCAATTAATCTGGGATAGAGAGCTATTAACCCGGGAGAGAGATCAATTAACCCGTGATAGAGATCAATTAACCCGGGATAGAGATCAATTAACCCGGGATAGAGAGCTATTAACCCGGGATAGAGAGCTATTAAGCCAGGATAGAGATCAATTAACCCGTGCTAGAGATCGATTAACCCGGGACACAGATCAATTAACCCACGATAGAGATCAATTAACCTGGCATAGAGATTAATTAACCCGGGATAGAGATCAATTAAACCGGGATCGAGATCTATTAACCCGGGACAGAGAGCTATTAACCCGGGATAGAGAGCTATTAACCCGCGATTGAGATCAATTAACATGGAATAGAGATCAATTAACCTGGGATATAGAGCTATTAACCCGGGATAGAGAGCTATTATCCTGGGATAGAGAGCTATTAATCCGGGATAAAGAGCTATTAACCCGGGATCGAGATCATTTGACCCGCGATAGAGATCAATTAACCCGGGATAGAGAGCTATTATCCTGGGATAGAGAGCTATTAAACCGGGATAGAAAGCTATTAACCCGGGATCGAGATCATTTAACCCGCGATAGAGATCAATTAACCCGGGATAGAGAGCTATTTGCCCGGGATAGAGAGCTATTAACCCGCAATAGAGATCAATTAACCTGGGATAGAGATCAATTAACCTGGGATAGAGATCAATTAACCCGGGACAGAGATTAATTAACCCGGGATAGAGAGCTATTAACCCGGGATAGAGAGCTATTAACCCGCGATTGAGATCAATTAACATGGAATAGAGATCAATTAACCTGGGATATAGAGCTATTAACCCGGGATAGAGAGCTATTATCCGGGGATAGAGAGCTATTAAACCGGGATAAAGAGCTATTAACCCGCGATAGAGATCAATTAACCTGGGATAGAGATTAATTAACCCGGGATAGAGATCAATTAACCCGGGATAGAGAGCTATTAACCCAGGACAGAGAGCTATTAACCCGGAATAGAGAGCTATTAACCCGCGATTGAGATCAATTAACATGGAGTAGAGATCAATTAACCTGGGATATAGAGCTATTAACCCAGGATAGAGAGCTATTATCCTGGGATAGAGAGCTATTAAACCGGGATAGAAAGCTATTAACCCGGGATCGAGATCATTTAACCCGCGATAGAGATCAATTAACCCGGGATAGAGAGCTATTTGCCCGGGATAGAGAGCTATTAACCCGCAATAGAGATCAATTAACCTGGGATAGAGATCAATTAACCTGGGATAGAGATCAATTAACCCGGGACAGAGATTAATTAACCCGGGATAGAGATCAATTAACCCGGGACAGAGATCAATTAACCCGGGATAGAGAGCTATTGACCCGGGATAGAGAGCTATTAACCCGCGATAGAGATCAATTAACCCGGGATTGAGAGCTATTAACTCGGGATAGAGATCAATTAACCTGGGATAGAGATCAATTAACCCGGGATAGAGAGCTATTAACCTGGGATAGAGAGCTATTAACCCAGGATAGGGAGCTATTACCCCGTGATAGTGACCAATTAACCTGGGATAGAGAGCTATTAACCCGGGATAGAGAGCTATAAACACAGAATAGAGACCAATTAACCCTGGATAGAGAGCTATTAACCCGGGATAGAGAGCTATTAACCTGGGATAGAGTGCTATTTACCCGGGATAGAGATCAATTAACCTGACATAGAGAGCTATTAACCCGGGATAGAGAGGTAATAACCCGGGATAGAGAGCTATTAACCCGGGATAGAGATCAATTAACCCAGGAGAAAGATCACTTAAACTGGGATAGAGATCAATTAACCTGTGATGGAGAGCTATTAACCCGGGATAGAGATCAATTAACCCAGGATAGAGATCAATTGACCTGGGATGGAGAGCTATTAACCCGGGATAGAGATCAATTAACCTGGGATAGAGAGCTATTAACCCGGGATAGAGAGGTAATAACCCGGGATAGAGAGCTATTAACCCGGGATAGAGATCAATTAACCCAGGAGAGAGATCAATTAACCTGGGATAGAGATCAATTAACCTGTGATGGAGAGCTATTAACCCGGAATAGAGATCAATTAACCCGGGATAGAGATCAATTGACCTGGGATGGAGAGCTATCAACCCGGGATAGAGATCAATTAACCTGGGATAGAGAGCCATTAACCCGGGAACACATCAATTAACCCGGGATAGAGAGCTATTAACACAGGATAGAGATCATTTAACCCGCGATAGAGATCAATTAACCTGGGATAGAGAGCTATTAACCCGGGATAGAGATCAATTACCCCAGGACAGAGATCAATTAACCCGGGATAGAGAGCTATTAACCCGGGATACAGATCTAATAACCCAGGATAGAGAGCTATTAACCCGGGATAGAGATCAATTAACCTGGGATAGAGAGCCATTAACCTGGGATCAGATCAATTAACCCGGGATAGAGAGCTATTAACCCAGGATAGAGATAATTTAACCCGGGATAGAGATCAATTAACCTGGGAAAGAGAGCTATTAACCCGGGATAGAAATCAATTACCCCGGGATAGAGATCAACTAACCCGGGATAGAGAGCTTTTAACCTGGGATAGAGAGCTATTAACCCGGGATAGAGATCAATTAACCCGGGAGAGAGCTCAATTAACCCGGGATAGAGATCAATTAACCCGGGATAGAGATCAATTAACCTGGGATAGAGAGCTATTAACCCGGGATAGAGAGCTATTAAGCCAGGATAGAGATCAATTAACCCGTGCTAGAGATCGATTAACCCGGGACACAGATCAATTAACCCACGATAGAGATCAATTAACCTGGCATAGAGATTAATTAACCTGGGATAGAGATCAATTAACCCGGGATAGAGATCTATTAACCCGGGACAGAGAGCTATTAACCCGGGATAGAGAGCTATTAACCCGCGATTGAGATCAATTAACATGGAATAGAGATCAATTAACCTGGGATATAGAGCTATTAACCCGGGATAGAGAGCTATTATCCTGCGATAGAGAGCTATTAAGCCGGGATAAAGAGCTATTAACCCGGGATCGAGATCATTTAACCCGCGATAGAGATCAATTAACCCGGGATAGAGAGCTATTATCCTGGGATAGAGAGCTATTAAACCGGGATAGAAAGCTATTAACCCGGGATCGAGATCATTTAACCCGCGATAGAGATCAATTAACCCGGGATAGAGAGCTATTTGCCCGGGATAGAGAGCTATTAACCCGCAATAGAGATCAATTAACCTGGGATAGAGATCAATTAACCTGGGATAGAGATCAATTAACCCGGGACAGAGATTAATTAACCCGGGATAGAGATCAATTAACCCGGGACAGAGATCAATTAACCCGGGATAGAGAGCTATTGACCCGGGATAGAGAGCTATTAACCCGCGATAGAGATCAATTAACCCGGGATTGAGAGCTATTAACTCGGGATAGAGATCAATTAACCTGGAATAGAGATCAATTAACCCGGGATAGAGAGCTATTAACCTGGGATAGAGAGCTATTAACCCAGGATAGGGAGCTATTACCCCGTGATAGTGACCAATTAACCTGGGATAGAGAGCTATTAACCCGGGATAGAGAGCTATTAACCTGGGATAGAGTGCTATTTACCCGGGATAGAGATCAATTAACCTGACATAGAGAGCTATTAACCCGGGATAGAGAGGTAATAACCCGGGATAGAGAGCTATTAACCCGGGATAGAGATCAATTAACCCAGGAGAGAGATCAATTAACCTGGGATAGAGATCAATTAACCTGTGATGGAGAGCTATTAACCCGGGATAGAGATCAATTAACCCGGGATAGAGATCAATTGACCTGGGATGGAGAGCTATTAACCCGGGATAGAGATCAATTAACCTGGGATAGAGAGGCATTAACCCGGGAACACATCAATTAACCCGGGATAGAGAGCTATTAACACAGGATAGAGATCATTTAACCCGCGATAGAGATCAATTAATCTGGGATAGAGAGCTATTAACCCGGGATAGAGATCAATTACCCCAGGACAGAGATCAATTAACCCGGGATAGAGAGCTATTAACCCAGGATACAGATCAAATAACCCAGGATAGAGAGCTATTAACCCGGGATAGAGATCAATTAACCTGGGATAGAGAGCCATTAACCTGGGATCAGATCAATTAACCCGGGATAGAGAGCTATTAACCCAGGATAGAGATAATTTAACCCGGGATAGAGATCAATTAACCTGGGAAAGAGAGCTATTAACCCGGGATAGAAATCAATTACCCCGGGATAGAGATCAACTAACCCGGGATAGAGAGCTTTTAACCTGGGATAGTGAGCTATTAACCCGGGATAGAGATCAATTAACCCGGGAGAGAGCTCAATTAACCCGGGATAGAGATCAATTAATCTGGGATAGAGAGCTATTAACCCGGGATAGAGAGCTATTAACCCGTGATAGAGATCAATTAACCCGGGATAGAGATCAATTAACCCGGGATAGAGAGCTATTAACCCGGGATAGAGAGCTATTAAGCCAGGATAGAGATTAATTAACCCGTGCTAGAGATCGATTAACCCGGGACACAGATCAATTAACCCACGATAGAGATCAATTAACCTGGCATAGAGATTAATTAACCCGGGATAGAGATCAATTAACCCGGGATAGAGATCTATTAACCCGGGACAGAGCTATTAACCCGGGATAGAGAGCTATTAACCCGCGATTGAGATCAATTATCATGGAATAGAGATCAATTAACCTGGGATATAGAGCTATTAACCCGGGATAGAGAGCTATTATCCTGGGATAGAGAGCTATTAAACCGGGAAAAAGAGCTATTAACCCGGGATCGAGATCATTTAACCCGCGATAGAGATCAATTAACCCGGGATAGAGAGCTATTATCCTGGGATAGAGAGCTATTAAACCGGGATACAAAGCTATTAACCCGGGATCGAGATCATTTAACCCGCGATAGAGATCAATTAACCCGGGATAGAGAGCTATTTGCCCGGGATAGAGAGCTATTAACCCGCAATAGAGATCAATTAACCTGGGATAGAGATCAATTAACCTGGGATAGAGATCAATTAACCCGGGACAGAGATTAATTAACCCGGGATAGAGATCAATTAACCCGGGACAGAGATCAATTAACCCGGGATAGAGAGCTATTGACCCGGGATAGAGAGCTATTAACCCGCGATAGAGATCAATTAACCCGGGATTGAGAGCTATTAACTCGGGATAGAGATCAATTAACCTGGGATAGAGATCAATTAACCCGGGATAGAGAGCTATTAACCTGGGATAGAGAGCTATTAACCCAGGATAGGGAGCTATTACCCCGTGATAGTGACCAATTAACCTGGGATAGAGAGCTATTAACCCGGGATAGAGAGCTATAAACACAGAATAGAGACCAATTAACCCTGGATAGAGAGCTATTAACCCGGGATAGAGAGCTATTAACCTGGGATAGAGTGCTATTTACCCGGGATAGAGATCAATTAACCTGACATAGAGAGCTATTAACCCGGGATAGAGAGGTAATAACCCGGGATAGAGAGCTATTAACCCGGGATAGAGATCAATTAACCCAGGAGAAAGATCACTTAAACTGGGATAGAGATCAATTAACCTGTGATGGAGAGCTATTAACCCGGGATAGAGATCAATTAACCCAGGATAGAGATCAATTGACCTGGGATGGAGAGCTATTAACCCGGGATAGAGATCAATTAACCTGGGATAGAGAGCTATTAACCCGGGATAGAGAGGTAATAACCCGGGATAGAGAGCTATTAACCCGGGATAGAGATCAATTAACCCAGGAGAGAGATCAATTAACCTGGGATAGAGATCAATTAACCTGTGATGGAGAGCTATTAACCCGGAATAGAGATCAATTAACCCGGGATAGAGATCAATTGACCTGGGATGGAGAGCTATCAACCCGGGATAGAGATCAATTAACCTGGGATAGAGAGCCATTAACCCGGGAACACATCAATTAACCCGGGATAGAGAGCTATTAACACAGGATAGAGATCATTTAACCCGCGATAGAGATCAATTAACCTGGGATAGAGAGCTATTAACCCGGGATAGAGATCAATTACCCCAGGACAGAGATCAATTAACCCGGGATAGAGAGCTATTAACCCGGGATACAGATCTAATAACCCAGGATAGAGAGCTATTAACCCGGGATAGAGATCAATTAACCTGGGATAGAGAGCCATTAACCTGGGATCAGATCAATTAACCCGGGATAGAGAGCTATTAACCCAGGATAGAGATAATTTAACCCGGGATAGAGATCAATTAACCTGGGAAAGAGAGCTATTAACCCGGGATAGAAATCAATTACCCCGGGATAGAGATCAACTAACCCGGGATAGAGAGCTTTTAACCTGGGATAGAGAGCTATTAACCCGGGATAGAGATCAATTAACCCGGGAGAGAGCTCAATTAACCCGGGATAGAGATCAATTAACCCGGGATAGAGATCAATTAACCTGGGATAGAGAGCTATTAACCCGGGATAGAGAGCTATTCAGCCAGGATAGAGATCAATTAACCCGTGCTAGAGATCGATTAACCCGGGACACAGATCAATTAACCCACGATAGAGATCAATTAACCTGGCATAGAGATTAATTAACCTGGGATAGAGATCAATTAACCCGGGATAGAGATCTATTAACCCGGGACAGAGAGCTATTAACCCGGGATAGAGAGCTATTAACCCGCGATTGAGATCAATTAACATGGAATAGAGATCAATTAACCTGGGATATAGAGCTATTAACCCGGGATAGAGAGCTATTATCCTGCGATAGAGAGCTATTAAACCGGGATAAAGAGCTATTAACCCGGGATCGAGATCATTTAACCCGCGATAGAGATCAATTAACCCGGGATAGAGAGCTATTATCCTGGGATAGAGAGCTATTAAACCGGGATAGAAAGCTATTAACCCGGGATCGAGATCATTTAACCCGCGATAGAGATCAATTAACCCGGGATAGAGAGCTATTTGCCCGGGATAGAGAGCTATTAACCCGCAATAGAGATCAATTAACCTGGGATAGAGATCAATTAACCTGGGATAGAGATCAATTAACCCGGGACAGAGATTAATTAACCCGGGATAGAGATCAATTAACCCGGGACAGAGATCAATTAACCCGGGATAGAGAGCTATTGACCCGGGATAGAGAGCTATTAACCCGCGATAGAGATCAATTAACCCGGGATTGAGAGCTATTAACTCGGGATAGAGATCAATTAACCTGGAATAGAGATCAATTAACCCGGGATAGAGAGCTATTAACCTGGGATAGAGAGCTATTAACCCAGGATAGGGAGCTATTACCCCGTGATAGTGACCAATTAACCTGGGATAGAGAGCTATTAACCCGGGATAGAGAGCTATTAACCTGGGATAGAGTGCTATTTACCCGGGATAGAGATCAATTAACCTGACATAGAGAGCTATTAACCCGGGATAGAGAGGTAATAACCCGGGATAGAGAGCTATTAACCCGGGATAGAGATCAATTAACCCAGGAGAGAGATCAATTAACCTGGGATAGAGATCAATTAACCTGTGATGGAGAGCTATTAACCCGGGATAGAGATCAATTAACCCGGGATAGAGATCAATTGACCTGGGATGGAGAGCTATTAACCCGGGATAGAGATCAATTAACCTGGGATAGAGAGGCATTAACCCGGGAACACATCAATTAACCCGGGATAGAGAGCTATTAACACAGGATAGAGATCATTTAACCCGCGATAGAGATCAATTAATCTGGGATAGAGAGCTATTAACCCGGGATAGAGATCAATTACCCCAGGACAGAGATCAATTAACCCGGGATAGAGAGCTATTAACCCAGGATACAGATCAAATAACCCAGGATAGAGAGCTATTAACCCGGGATAGAGATCAATTAACCTGGGATAGAGAGCCATTAACCTGGGATCAGATCAATTAACCCGGGATAGAGAGCTATTAACCCAGGATAGAGATAATTTAACCCGGGATAGAGATCAATTAACCTGGGAAAGAGAGCTATTAACCCGGGATAGAAATCAATTACCCCGGGATAGAGATCAACTAACCCGGGATAGAGAGCTTTTAACCTGGGATAGTGAGCTATTAACCCGGGATAGAGATCAATTAACCCGGGAGAGAGCTCAATTAACCCGGGATAGAGATCAATTAATCTGGGATAGAGAGCTATTAACCCGGGATAGAGAGCTATTAACCCGTGATAGAGATCAATTAACCCGGGATAGAGATCAATTAACCCGGGATAGAGAGCTATTAACCCGGGATAGAGAGCTATTAAGCCAGGATAGAGATTAATTAACCCGTGCTAGAGATCGATTAACCCGGGACACAGATCAATTAACCCACGATAGAGATCAATTAACCTGGCATAGAGATTAATTAACCCGGGATAGAGATCAATTAACCCGGGATAGAGATCTATTAACCCGGGACAGAGCTATTAACCCGGGATAGAGAGCTATTAACCCGCGATTGAGATCAATTATCATGGAATAGAGATCAATTAACCTGGGATATAGAGCTATTAACCCGGGATAGAGAGCTATTATCCTGGGATAGAGAGCTATTAAACCGGGAAAAAGAGCTATTAACCCGGGATCGAGATCATTTAACCCGCGATAGAGATCAATTAACCCGGGATAGAGAGCTATTATCCTGGGATAGAGAGCTATTAAACCGGGATACAAAGCTATTAACCCGGGATCGAGATCATTTAACCCGCGATAGAGATCAATTAACCCGGGATAGAGAGCTATTTGCCCGGGATAGAGAGCTATTAACCCGCAATAGAGATCAATTAACCTGGGATAGAGATCAATTAACCTGGGATAGAGATCAATTAACCCGGGACAGAGATTAATTAACCCGGGATAGAGATCAATTAACCCGGGACAGAGATCAATTAACCCGGGATCGAGAGCTATTGACCCGGGATAGAGAGCTATTAACCCGCGATAGAGATCAATTAACCCGGGATTGAGAGCTATTAACCCGGGATAGAGATCAATTAACCTGGGATAGAGATCAATTAACCCGGGATAGAGAGCTATTAACCTGGGATAGAGAGCTATTAACCCAGGATAGGGAGCTATTACCCCGTGATAGTGACCAATTAACCTGGGATAGAGAGCTATTAACCCAGGATAGAGAGCTATAAACCCAGAATAGAGACCAATTAACCCTGGATAGGGAGCTATTAACCCGGGATAGAGAGCTATTAACCTGGGATAGAGTGCTATTTACCCGGGATAGAGATCAATTAACCTGACATAGAGAGCTATTAACCCGGGATAGAGAGGTAATAACCCGGGATAGAGAGCTATTAACCCGGGATAGAGATCAATTAACCCAGGAGAGAGATCAATTAACCTGGGATAGAGATCAATTAACCTGTGATGGAGAGCTATTAACCCGGGATAGAGATCAATTAACCCGGGATAGAGATCAATTGACCTGGGATGGAGAGCTATTAACCCGGGATAGAGATCAATTAACCTGGGATAGAGAGCCATTAACCCGGGAACACATCAATTAACCCGGGATAGAGAGCTATTAACACAGGATAGAGATCATTTAACCCACGATAGAGATCAATTAACCTGGGATAGAGAGCTATTAACCCGGGATAGAGATCAATTACCCCAGGACAGAGATCAATTAACCAGGGATAGAGAGCTATTAACCCGGGATACAGATCAAATAACCCAGGATAGAGAGCTATTAACCCGGGATAGAGATCAATTAACCTGGGATAGAGAGCCATTAACCTGGGATCAGATCAATTAACGCGGGATAGAGAGCTATTAACCCAGGATAGAGATAATTTAACCCGGGATAGAGATCAATTAACCTGGGAAAGAGAGCTATTAACCCGGGATAGAAATCAATTACCCCGGGATAGAGATCAACTAACCCGGGATAGAGAGCTTTTAACCTGGGATAGAGAGCTATTAACCCGGGATAGAGATCAATTAACCCGGGAGAGAGCTCAATTAACCTGGGATAGAGATCAATTAATCTGGGATAGAGAGCTATTAACCCGGGATAGAGAGCTATTAATCCGTGATAGAGATCAATTAACCCGGGATAGAGATCAATTAACCCGGGATAGAGAGCTATTAACCCGGGATAGAGAGCTATTAAGCCAGGATAGAGATCAATTAACCCGTGCTAGAGATCGATTAACCCGGGACACAGATCAATTAACCCACGATAGAGATCAATTAACCTGGCATAGAGATTAATTAACCCGGGATAGAGATCAATTAACCCGGGATAGAGATCTATTAACCCGGGACAGAGAGCTATTAACCCGGGATAGAGAGCTATTAACCCGCGATTGAGATCAATTAACATGGAATAGAGATCAATTAACCTGGGATATAGAGCTATTAACCCGGGATAGAGAGCTATTATCCTGGGATAGAGAGCTATTAAACCGGGATAGAAAGCTATTAACCCGGGATCGAGATCATTTAACCCGCGATAGAGATCAATTAACCCGGGATAGAGAGCTATTATCCTGGGATAGAGAGCTATTAAACCGGGATAGAAAGCTATTAACCCGGGATCGAGATCATTTAACCCGCGATAGAGATCAATTAACCCGGGATAGAGAGCTATTTGCCCGGGATAGAGAGCTATTAACCCGCAATAGAGATCAATTAACCTGGGATAGAGATCAATTAACCTGGGATAGAGATCAATTTACCCGGGACAGAGATTAATTAACCCGGGATAGAGATCAATTAACCCGGGACAGAGATCAATTAACCCGGGATAGATAGCTATTGACCCGGGATAGAGAGCTATTAACCCGCGATAGAGATCAATTAACCCGGGATTGAGAGCTATTAACTCGGGATAGAGATCAATTAACCTGGGATAGAGATCAATTAACCCGGGGTAGAGAGCTATTAACCCAGGATAGAGAGCTATTAACCTGGGATAGAGAGCTATTAACCCAGGATAGGGAGCTATTACCCCGTGATAGAGACCAATTAACCTGGGATAGAGAGCTATTAACCCGGGATAGAGAGCTATTAACCTGGCATAGAGATCAATTAACCTGGGATAAAGAGCTATTAACCCGGGATAGAGACCAATTAACCCGGGATAGAGAGCTATAAACCCAGAATAGAGACCAATTAACCCTGGATAGAGAGCTATTAACCCGGGATAGAGAGCTATTAACCTGGGATAGAGTGCTATTTACCCGGGATAGAGATCAATTAACCTGACATAGAGAGCTATTAACCCGGGATAGAGACCAATTAACCTGAGATAGAGAGCTATTAACCCGGGATAGAGACCTATTAACGTGGGATAGAGAGCTATTAACCTGGGATAGAGAGCTAGTAACCTGGGATAGAGAGCTATTAACCTGGGATAGAGAGCTATTAACCTGGGATAGAGAGCTATTAACCCGGGATGGAGAACAATTAACCCGGGAAAGAGAGCAATTAACCTGGGATAGAGAGCTATTAACCTGGGATAGAGAGCTATTAATCCGGGATAGAGATCAATTAACCCGGCATAGATATCAATTTACCCAGGATCGAGATCAATTAACCCGGGATAGAGAGCTATTAACCCAGAATATAGACCAATTAACCCTGGGTAGAGAGCTATTAACCCGGGATAGAGAGCTATTAACCTGGGATAGAGAGCTCTTTACCCGGGATAGAGATCAATTAACCCGACATAGCGAGCTATTAACCCGGGATAGAGACCAATTAACCTGGGATAGAGAGCTATTAACCCGGATAGAGAGCTATTAACCTGGGATAGAGAGCTATTAACCTGGGATAGAGAGCTATTAACCCGGGATGGAGAACAATTAACCCGGGATAGAAAGCTATAAACCTGGGATAGAGAGCTATTAACCTGGGATAGAGAGCTATTAATCCGGGATAGAGAGCTATTAACCAGGGATAGAGATCAATTAATCCGGCAGAGATATCAATTAACCCAGGATCGTGGTCAATTAACCCGGCAGAGAGAGCTATAAAGCCGGGATAGAGAGCTATTAACCTGGGATAGAGAACTATTTACCCGGGATAGAGGTCAATTAACCCGACATAGAGAGCTATTAACCAGGGATAGAGACCAATTAACCTGGGATAGAGAGCTCTTTACCCAGGATAGAGATCAATTAACCCGACATAGAGAGCTATTAACCTGGGATAGAGATCAATTAACCCGGGATAGAGACAAATTAACCCAGGATAGAGAGCTATTAACCCGGGATAGAGAGCTATTAACCTGGGATAGAGAGCTATTAACCCGGGATGGAGAACAATTAACCCGGGATAGAAAGCTATAAACCTGGGATAGAGAGCTATTAACCTGGGATAGAGAGCTATTAATCCGGGATAGAGAGCTATTAACCAGGGATAGAGATAAATTAATCCGGCAGAGATATCAATTAACCCAGGATCGTGGTCAATTAACCCGGGAGAGAGAGCTATAAAGCCGGGATAGAGAGCTATTAACCTGGGATAGAGAACTATTTACCCGGGATAGAGGTCAATTAGCCCGACATAGAGAGCTATTAACCAGGGATAGAGACCAATTAACCCGGGATAGAGAGCTATTACCCCGGGATAGAGAGCTATTAACCCGGGATAGAGAGCTATTAACCTGGGATAGAGAACTATTAACCCGGGATAGAGAGCTATTAAGCCAGGATAGAGATTAATTAACCCGTGCTAGAGATCGATTAACCCGGGACACAGATCAATTAACCCACGATAGAGATCAATTAACCTGGCATAGAGATTAATTAACCCGGGATAGAGATCAATTAACCCGGGATAGAGATCTATTAACCCGGGACAGAGCTATTAACCCGGGATAGAGAGCTATTAACCCGCGATTGAGATCAATTATCATGGAATAGAGATCAATTAACCTGGGATATAGAGCTATTAACCCGGGATAGAGAGCTATTATCCTGGGATAGAGAGCTATTAAACCGGGAAAAAGAGCTATTAACCCGGGATCGAGATCATTTAACCCGCGATAGAGATCAATTAACCCGGGATAGAGAGCTATTATCCTGGGATAGAGAGCTATTAAACCGGGATAGAAAGCTATTAACCCGGGATCGAGATCATTTAACCCGCGATAGAGATCAATTAACCCGGGATAGAGAGCTATTTGCCCGGGATAGAGAGCTATTAACCCGCAATAGAGATCAATTAACCTGGGATAGAGATCAATTAACCTGGGATAGAGATCAATTAACCCGGGACAGAGATTAATTAACCCGGGATAGAGATCAATTAACCCGGGACAGAGATCAATTAACCCGGGATAGAGAGCTATTGACCCGGGATAGAGAGCTATTAACCCGCGATAGAGATCAATTAACCCGGGATTGAGAGCTATTAACCCGGGATAGAGATCAATTAACCTGGGATAGAGATCAATTAACCCGGGATAGAGAGCTATTAACCTGGGATAGAGAGCTATTAACCCAGGATAGGGAGCTATTACCCCGTGATAGTGACCAATTAACCTGGGATAGAGAGCTATTAACCCGGGATAGAGAGCTATAAACCCAGAATAGAGACCAATTAACCCTGGATAGGGAGCTATTAACCCGGGATAGAGAGCTATTAACCTGGGATAGAGTGCTATTTACCCGGGATAGAGATCAATTAACCTGACATAGAGAGCTATTAACCCGGGATAGAGAGGTAATAACCCGGGATAGAGAGCTATTAACCCGGGATAGAGATCAATTAACCCAGGAGAGAGATCAATTAACCTGGGATAGAGATCAATTAACCTGTGATGGAGAGCTATTAACCCGGGATAGAGATCAATTAACCCGGGATAGAGATCAATTGACCTGGGATGGAGAGCTATTAACCCGGGATAGAGATCAATTAACCTGGGATAGAGAGCCATTAACCCGGGAACACATCAATTAACCCGGGATAGAGAGCTATTAACACAGGATAGAGATCATTTAACCCACGATAGAGATCAATTAACCTGGGATAGAGAGCTATTAACCCGGGATAGAGATCAATTACCCCAGGACAGAGATCAATTAACCAGGGATAGAGAGCTATTAACCCGGGATACAGATCAAATAACCCAGGATAGAGAGCTATTAACCCGGGATAGAGATCAATTAACCTGGGATAGAGAGCCATTAACCTGGGATCAGATCAATTAACGCGGGATAGAGAGCTATTAACCCAGGATAGAGATAATTTAACCCGGGATAGAGATCAATTAACCTGGGAAAGAGAGCTATTAACCCGGGATAGAAATCAATTACCCCGGGATAGAGATCAACTAACCCGGGATAGAGAGCTTTTAACCTGGGATAGAGAGCTATTAACCCGGGATAGAGATCAATTAACCCGGGAGAGAGCTCAATTAACCTGGGATAGAGATCAATTAATCTGGGATAGAGAGCTATTAACCCGGGATAGAGAGCTATTAATCCGTGATAGAGATCAATTAACCCGGGATAGAGATCAATTAACCCGGGATAGAGAGCTATTAACCCGGGATAGAGAGCTATTAAGCCAGGATAGAGATCAATTAACCCGTGCTAGAGATCGATTAACCCGGGACACAGATCAATTAACCCACGATAGAGATCAATTAACCTGGCAGAGAGATTAATTAACCCGGGATAGAGATCAATTAACCCGGGATAGAGATCTATTAACCCGGGACAGAGAGCTATTAACCCGGGATAGAGAGTTTTTAACCCGCGATTGAGATCAATTAACATGGAATAGAGATCAATTAACCTGGGATATAGAGCTATTAACCCGGGATAGAGAGCTATTATCCTGGGATAGAGAGCTATTAAACCGGGATAGAAAGCTATTAACCCGGGATCGAGATCATTTAACCCGCGATAGAGATCAATTAACCCGGGATAGAGAGCTATTATCCTGGGATAGAGAGCTATTAAACCGGGATAGAAAGCTATTAACCCGGGATCGAGATCATTTAACCCGCGATAGAGATCAATTAACCCGGGATAGAGAGCTATTTGCCCGGGATAGAGAGCTATTAACCCGCAATAGAGATCAATTAACCTGGGATAGAGATCAATTAACCTGGGATAGAGATCAATTTACCCGGGACAGAGATTAATTAACCCGGGATAGAGATCAATTAACCCGGGACAGAGATCAATTAACCCGGGATAGATAGCTATTGACCCGGGATAGAGAGCTATTAACCCGCGATAGAGATCAATTAACCTGGGATAGAGATCAATTAACCCGGGGTAGAGAGCTATTAACCCAGGATAGAGAGCTATTAACCTGGGATAGAGAGCTATTAACCCAGGATAGGGAGCTATTACCCCGTGATAGAGACCAATTAACCTGGGATAGAGAGCTATTAACCCGGGATAGAGAGCTATTAACCTGGCATAGAGATCAATTAACCTGGGATAAAGAGCTATTAACCCGGGATAGAGACCAATTAACCCGGGATAGAGAGCTATAAACCCAGAATAGAGACCAATTAACCCTGGATAGAGAGCTATTAACCCGGGATAGAGAGCTATTAACCTGGGATAGAGTGCTATTTACCCGGGATAGAGATCAATTAACCTGACATAGAGAGCTATTAACCCGGGATAGAGACCAATTAACCTGAGATAGAGAGCTATTAACCCGGGATAGAGACCTATTAACGTGGGATAGAGAGCTATTAACCTGGGATAGAGAGCTAGTAACCTGGGATAGAGAGCTATTAACCTGGGATAGAGAGCTATTAACCTGGGATAGAGAGCTATTAACCCGGGATGGAGAACAATTAACCCGGGAAAGAGAGCAATTAACCTGGGATAGAGAGCTATTAACCTGGGATAGAGAGCTATTAATCCGGGATAGAGATCAATTAACCCGGCATAGATATCAATTTACCCAGGATCGAGATCAATTAACCCGGGATAGAGAGCTATTAACCCAGAATAGAGACCAATTAACCCTGGGTAGAGAGCTATTAACCCGGGATAGAGAGCTATTAACCTGGGATAGAGAGCTCTTTACCCGGGATAGAGATCAATTAACCCGACATAGCGAGCTATTAACCCGGGATAGAGACCAATTAACCTGGGATAGAGAGCTATTAACCCGGATAGAGAGCTATTAACCTGGGATAGAGAGCTATTAACCTGGGATAGAGAGCTATTAACCCGGGATGGAGAACAATTAACCCGGGATAGAAAGCTATAAACCTGGGATAGAGAGCTATTAACCTGGGATAGAGAGCTATTAATCCGGGATAGAGAGCTATTAACCAGGGATAGAGATCAATTAATCCGGCAGAGATATCAATTAACCCAGGATCGTGGTCAATTAACCCGGGAGAGAGAGCTATAAAGCCGGGATAGAGAGCTATTAACCTGGGATAGAGAACTATTTACCCGGGATAGAGGTCAATTAACCCGACATAGAGAGCTATTAACCAGGGATAGAGACCAATTAACCTGGGATAGAGAGCTCTTTACCCGGGATAGAGATCAATTAACCCGACATAGAGAGCTATTAACCTGGGATAGAGATCAATTAACCCGGGATAGAGACAAATTAACCCAGGATAGAGAGCTATTAACCCGGGATAGAGAGCTATTAACCTGGGATAGAGAGCTATTAACCCGGGATGGAGAACAATTAACCCGGGATAGAAAGCTATAAACCTGGGATAGAGAGCTATTAACCTGGGATAGAGAGCTATTAATCCGGGATAGAGAGCTATTAACCAGGGATAGAGATAAATTAATCCGGCAGAGATATCAATTAACCCAGGATCGTGGTCAATTAACCCGGGAGAGAGAGCTATAAAGCCGGGATAGAGAGCTATTAACCTGGGATAGAGAACTATTTACCCGGGATAGAGGTCAATTAGCCCGACATAGAGAGCTATTAACCAGGGATAGAGACCAATTAACCCGGGATAGAGAGCTATTACCCCGGGATAGAGAGCTATTAACCCGGGATAGAGAGCTATTAACCTGGGATAGAGAACTATTAACCTGGGATAGAGAGCTATTAACCCGGGATGCAGAACAATTAACCTGGGATAGAGAGCTATTAACCTGGGATAGAGAGCTATTAACCTGCGATAAAGAGCTTTAATCCAGGATAGAGAGCTATTAACCCGGGATAGAGATCAATTAACCCGGCATAGATATCAATTAACCCAGGATCGAGATCAATTAACCCGGGATAGAGAGCTATTAACCCGGGATAGAGATCAAATAACGCAGGATAGAGAGCTATTAACCCGGGATAGAGATCAATTAACCCTGGATAGAGATCAATTAACTCTGGATAGAGATCAATTAACCTGGGATAGGGAGCCATTAACCCGGGATACAGATCAATTCACCCGGGATAGAGTGCTATTAACCCGGGATAGAGATCAAATAACCCAGTATAGAGATCAATTAACCCGGGATAGAGATCAATTAAGCCGGGATAGAGATCAAATAACCCGGCATAGAGATCAAGTAACTCGGAATAGAGATCAATTAACCTGGGAGAGAGATCAATTAACCCGGGATAAAGAGCTATTAAACCGGGATAGAGATCAATTAACCCGGGATAGAGATCAATGAACCCGGGATAGAGATCAATTGACCCGGGATAGAGATCAAATAACCCGGGATAGAGATCAATTAACCCGGGATAGAGATCAATTAACCTGGGAGAGAGATCAATTAACCCGGGATAAAGAGCTATTAAACCGGGATAGAGATCAATTAACCCGGGATAGAGATCAATTAACCCGGGATAGAGATCTATCCCGGGATCTAGGTGTCCATGTACATAGATCCCTGAAAGTTGCCACCCAGGTTGATAGGGTTGTGAAGAAGGCCTATGGAGTGTTGTCCTTTATTGGTAGAGGGATTGAGTTCCGGAGTCGGGAGATCATGTTGCAGCTGTACAGAACTCTGGTACGGCCGCATTTGGAGTATTGCGTACAGTTCTGGTCACCGCATTATAGGAAGGACGTGGAGGCTTTGGAGCGGGTGCAGAGGAGATTTACCAGGATGTTGCCTGGTATGGAGGGAAAGTCTTATGAGGAAAGGCTGATGGACTTGAGGTAGTTTTCGTTGGAGAGAAGAAGGTTAAGAGGAGACTTAATAGAGGCATACAAAATGATCAGGGGGTTGGATAGGGTGGACAGTGAGAGCCTTCTCCCGTGGATGGATATGGCTGGCACGAGGGGACATAACTTTAAACTGAGGGGTAATAGATATAGGACAGAGGTCAGAGGTAGGTTCTTTACGCAAAGAGTAGTGAGGCCGTGGAATGCCCTACCTGCTACAGTAGTGAACTCGCCAACATTGAGGGCATTTAAAAGTTTATTGGATAAACATATGGATGATAATGGCATAGTGTAGGTTAGATGGCTTTTGTTTCGGTGCAACATCGTGGGCCGAAGGGCCTGTACTGCGCTGTATTGTTCTATGTTCTATGTTCTATAAAGAGCTATTCACCCGGGATAGAGATCAATTAACCCGGGTTAGAGATCAATTAACCCGGGATAGAGAGCAATTGACCTGGGATAGAGATCAATTAACCCGGGATAGAGAGCTATTAACCCGGGATAGATATCAATTAACACGGTGTAGAGATCAATTAACCCGGGATAGAGATCAAATAACCCAGCATAGAGATCAATTAACCTGGGATAGAGATCAATTAACACGGGATAGAGATCAATTAACCCGGGATACAGATCAAATAACCCGGCATAGAGATCAATTAACCCGGGATAGAGATCAAGTAACCTGGGAGAGAAATCAATTAACCCGGGATAGAGATCAATTAAACTGGGATAGAGATCAATTAACCCGGGATAGAGATCAAATAACCCGGGATAGAGATCAATTAACCCGGGATAGAGAGCTATTAACCCGGGATAGAGACCGATTAACCCAGGATAGAGAGCTATTAACCCGGGATAGAGGGCTGTTAAGCTTGGATAGAGAGCTATTAACCTGGGATAGAGAGCTATTAACCCGGGATGGAGAACAATTAACCCGCGATAGAAAGCTATTAACCTGGGATAGAGAGCTATTAACCTGGAATAGAGAGCTATTAATCCGGGATAGGGATCAATTAACCCGGGATAGAGATCAAATAACACGGGATAGAGATCAATTAGCCCGGGATAGAGATCAATTAACACGGGATAGAGATCAATTAACCCGGGATACAGATCAAATAACCCGGCATAGAGATCAATTAACCCGGGATAGAGACCAAATAACCCGGGATAGAGATCAATGAACCTGGGAGAGAGATCAATTAAACCGGGATAGAGATCAATTAACCCGGGATAGAGATCAATTAACTTGGGATAGAGATCAAATAACCCGGGACAGAGACCAATTAACCCGGGATAGAGAGCTATTAACCCGGGATAGAGATCAATTAACCCGACATAGAGAGCTATTAACCCGGGATAGAGACCAATTAACCTGGGATAGAGAGCTATTAACCTGGGATAGAGAGCTATTAACCTGGGATAGAGAGCTATTAACCCGGGATAGAGATCAATTAACCCGGGATAGAGAACTATTAACCCGGGATAGAGAGCTATTAATCTGGGATAGAGAGCTATTAACCTGGGATAGAGAGCTATTAACCCGGGATGGAGAACAATTAACCCGGGATAGAAAGCTATTAACCTGGGATAGAGAGATATTAACCTGGAATAGAGAGCTATTAATCTGGGATAGAGAGCTATTAACCCGGGATAGAGATCAATTAACCCGGCATAGATATCAATTAACCCAGGATCGTGATCAATTAACCCGGGATAGAGATCTATTAACCCGGGATAGAGAGCTATTAACCTGGGATAGAGAACTATTTACCCGGGATAGAGGTCAATTAACCCGACATAGAGAGCTATTAACCAGGGATAGAGACCAATTATCCCAGGATAGAGAGCTTTTAACCCGGGATAGAAACCAATTAACCCGGGATAGAGAGCTATTAACCCGGGATAGAGAGCTATTAACCTGGGATAGAGAGCTATTAACCTGGGATAGAGAGCTATTAACCCGGGATGGAGAACAATTAACCTGGGATAGAGAGCTATTAACCTGGGATAGAGAGCTATTAATCCGGGATAGAGAGCTATTAACCCGGGATAGAGATCAATTAACCCGGCATAGATATCAATTAACCCAGGATCAAGATCAATTAACCCGGGATAGAGAGCTATTAACGCGGGATA
>NW_027309152.1:0-50000 GCF_047496885.1 Scyliorhinus torazame | reverse complement strand
CATCTCTATTTATCACAATAGAGAGAACCTCCACATAGCAACTAAACAAGAGCGCCATAAACTCAGGCAGACTTATTATAGAATCATAGAATTTATTGTGCAGAAGGAGGCCATTCGGCCCATCGAGTGTGCACCGGCCCCTGGAAAGTCCCCGGTAACCCCACCTAACCTTTTGGACACTAAGAGGCAATTTAGCATGGCCAATCCACCTAACCTCCAGATCTTTGGACTTAGTGCAATTTGATTTTATGACACTTCTACATAAATGATCCAAACAAACACCATGGGCGGGATTCTCCGACCCCCCACGGGTCGGAGAATCGCCGGGAGGTGGCGTGAATCCCGCCCCTGCCAACTGCCGAATTCTCCGGCACCGGGGATTTGGCGGGGGCGGGAATCGCGCCGGTCGGGGGCCGTTGGCAGCGGTCCCCCTGGCGATATTCCGGCCCGCGATGGGCCGGGTTTTCGGCCAGTCCCGCTGGCGTATGTTATGACAG
This sequence comes from Scyliorhinus torazame, assembly GCF_047496885.1. Lineage (NCBI taxonomy): Eukaryota > Metazoa > Chordata > Chondrichthyes > Carcharhiniformes > Scyliorhinidae > Scyliorhinus > Scyliorhinus torazame. The sequence goes on along the minus strand of NW_027309152.1, from coordinate 49,503 downwards.
GTATTTACTGGCGGGACCTGGCTCCGCGGGCGGCCTCCAGGGTCCTCGGGGGGGCGTGGGGGGATCTGGCCCCGGGGGGGTGCCCCCATGGTGGCTGGCCCGTGATCGGAGCCCGCCGATCTGCGTACGGGCCTGTGCCGTGGGGGCACTCTATTCCTCCGCGACGGCTGGTGTAACAGTCCGCGATGGCCGCGCGGAGATGAACTCCCCCTGCACATGCGCTGGGATGACACCAGCACATGCTGGTGCCCCCGCACATGCGCCAACTTGCGCCGGCTGGCGGAGGCCCTTCGGCGCCGGTTGGCATGGCGCCAAGCCCCTTCCGCGCCCGCTGACGCGGCGCAAACCACTCCGGCCCCGGCCTAGCCCCTGAAGGTGCGGAGGATTCCGCACCTTTGGGGCGGCCCGACGCCGGAGTGGTTCACGCCAGTCCTTCGCGCCAGAGTTGCCAGCCCTGCCGGTTCGCGGAGAATCCCCGCCCCTGATACTTTTCATCATTATAAAATTGATACAATCATTGATAACTGTAGACTTCCGAACTACTGCTCATTTCCCTTTGAAAGCCAGGACTCAAGGGCAGATAAACAAGACTAAAAGCTAAATATCAGAACTGAGAGAATAAATACATCTACCATGTGTTCCATATCCAGAACATCGATCTTGCTGGATCGCAACACAAACTGAAAAATCAATGCAAAACAATTGAATAAAGCTGGTTCATGTAAACTAAGTCTCAAGATCTACAAAACTTCTGGCAAAGAATCAAGATTGTAAATAGTAAAAAAAAGCACAAAATTGAGGTTCCAGTGTAGTACAGTGGATTGAGCATATGGCAAAAATAAATAAGATTTCTCAACTTGCCTTGGTACCAGATCTTTCCCTAAGATAACAGACGTCACAAACTCCTTAGAGTATTCCATTGCATCACAGCTAAGGATTAAATTAGAAGATATATTAGAAAAGAACAATTAAACTGATTACTTACTCTAAGATGGAGACATGATCATGCAAAAAGACATTCAGCACCGAACATCAGCAGATCAAATAAAAACAGCAAAGGAAGTCACATTTACACAAACTCAAAAGCAGACCGCAGTAAATTGATATAAGACCATAAGACATAGGAGCGGATGTAAGGCCATTCGGCCCATCGAGTCCACTCCACCATTCAATCATGGCTGATTTCAACTCCATTTACCCGCTCTCTCTCCATAGCCCTTAATTCCTCGAGAAATATAAGATGTACATTTACATCTATTATGTACATTTTTCACATAAAACAAAATTAACATTTTCTTTCTTCTCCTCTCCTAAAGGCAATGATTCTTTCTGGGACATAATTACATGGCACAAAAAGCTCACAAGTAACTGGTCACATTCTTTGTGAGTGTAAGCTGTGGTCATCAACAGATTGATCTTGCGGCAATCACAGCAGACGCCAAAGCTGTCCGCATACAACATCCAAACAAGTACATTCCAGCAGGATTGGTAGTTAGAACTAAGATTATGGATCCTGACTAATGTGCCCCTAATCCAGAGATATTGAAGTCAGATTGTAATATCTGAAAAGTTAACCAAACCATAATGGAGCACACACTGGGACTGGGACAATTTGGTATTGAAGGTTCAGTATTACATCAGGTGGTGACTTAATGTACAAGGTTAAGGAGGAGTCAATAATATTTTAATTTAATATACACCTACCATAGTACACTACCATGTTAGTATTTCTGTGTTTTGGCAAAAAGAAATTTAATAAAGTAAATTCAATCAATCCAATTCATATTAGTAAACTTACAGAAACTACCACAACCAATAGAATAATGTTTATGGCTGAAAAGATTTGACATAGTGACCTAATGTGCAAGACAAAAAGCTTTGACATGTCTCCTTTTACAGCAATATCTCTGTACTACCAAGTGACTAGAACTATGAATCGTTTGTTAAACAAATCTTGAAAGAAGCCTCTTTTACATTGAAGGTCGTGATGATTGGTATAAATTGGAACTCAATTAATACTCCAATTAACCAAATCATTTGTTTACATTTTTTGTGTGAATCTTGTGTGAATTAAGATAAACAATATCAAGTCTTGGGCACAAAGCACTTTCTTAATGTCAGTGCTCAGTAGAATTTTTTCATAATGATGACTAAGCGAGAGTTACCGGTATTTAATTAAAACAGTAATTCCTCATCAAGTCCTTATTTCTCTGCCCAATGAATGTGCTTTTCGTACCAACCAGAGTAGGAATCTTCACCTGCCCATTTTCCATTTCTCACACTTGTCCAGTGGCCTGTTCAGGTTAACTTTGAATTTAGGTGTATGTGACTCCGGACCCACAGCAATATGGTTGACTCTTAATTGCCCTCCGAAATGGCTGAGTAAACTACTTAGTTGAAGGCAACTAGGGATGGACAATTAAATGCTGGCCCTGCCAGTGACGCCCACATCCCATGAAAGTGAACACGTGCGCAGAATCAACATCTGCAACTGTGTGTTTGGCCATCCTAGACATATCCGGTTGGTTAACAACTCCAGTGCAGTGATATCTATTTACAACATAACATATGCACTTACCTAAGAAGTCCTCCAGGTGGAGAGTACGCATAACAATGTAGAGTGGGGTACTGGGGTCTGAGCAGGAAAGAAAGAATAGCTGCAGTTCCAGCTCCTAAAGAATGTCCAACCACGATTAATCCATAATGTTTGGTCCCTTTTCCCTGGTGGTAAATAAGAGAAGCCTAAGCACAGGTTTTTCTTGGTTTTGCTGTTTACTATATTCACAAGTGGCACATACTCACAAACTTGTTCGATAGCAGTGGTAATGATGACTAAGCGAGAGTTACCGGTATTTAATTAAAACATTCAAATAATATCAATGACTATTTCATAACTGTCCATTGTTTAAAGTGCTTGATTTTCCAACTTCCGTACTTCCGTAATGGGCAGTAATTTCCGGTTCCATCAGCAGTGGGCATCATGGTGAGTGGGATCGAAAAATTCAGATGGTAGCCAAAATTCCATTTACCGTCAGCGTAAAATGGATTGCAATATTCCCCTCCCAACTTTCATTTAAAAAAAATAAAAATGTTTTATTAAGGTTTTCATAAAATATCAATAACAAAATGAAAAAGGAACCCAGCAGGGTTAAGTACAAAACACGGTCTAGAAAAGCAACCCTCCCTACCCCCCTCCCCCCTGTACATAAATAATAAATTAACATTAACACCCCGACTTATATACAACCCCTGGACCCTCCAGTGTAAATAACAGAAATAGAAATAAAGTAAAGTAACCCCCCCCCCCGCGTTGATGCTGCCATTGACCAATGTCTACCGTTCTACCAGGAAGTCTAAGAACGGTTGCCACTGCCTAAAGAACCCTTGTACCGACCCTCTCAAGGCAAATTTTACCCTCTCCAATTTAATGAACCCTGCCATATTGTTAATCCAGGATTCCACGCTTGGGGGCCTCGCATCCTTCCACTGAAGAAGAATCCTTCGCCGGGCTACCAGGGACGCAAAGGCCAGAATTCCGGCCTCTTTTGCCTCCTGCACTCCCGGCTCTTCTGCCACCCCAAATATTGCGAGCCCCCAGCCCGGTTGACCCTGGATCCTACCACCCTTGACACCGTCCTCGCTACGCCCTTCCAAAATTCCTCCAGCGCTGGGCATGTCCAGAACATATGGGTGTGATTTGCTGGGCTCCCTGAGCACCTAACACACCTGTCCTCACCCCCAAAAAAAACGGCTCATCCTTGTCCCAGTCATGTGTGCCGTGTGCAGCACCTTAAACTGTATGAGGCTGAGCCTCACGCACGATGAGGAAGAGTTCCCTCCCAACTTTCATGATGGCTTAGGTTACATGCCTCCCTATGTCTGCACATTCTCCACGAGTGTGCGTGGGTTTCCCCCGGGTGCTCCGGTTTCCTCCCACAGTCCAAAGATGTGCAGGTTTGGTGGATTGGCCATGATAAATTGCCCTTAGTGTCCAAAATTGCCCTTAGTGTTGGGTGGGGTTACTGGGTTATGGGGATAGGGTGGAGGTGTTGACCTTGGGTAGGGTGCTCTTTCCAAGAGCCGGTGCAGACTCGATGGGCCGAATGGCCTCCTTCTGCACTGTAAATTCTATGATAATCTATGATTAATCTGGAACAAAGGTTCAGCACAACATCGTGGGCCGAAGGGCCTGTTCTGTGCTGTATTTTTCTATGTTCTATGAACTCTAATGTCGACGCCAGTGGCTAATTAGGCCGGTGTGAACCATGACTGGATGTGTACCTGGTGAACTACACTTCACTCATGACTTTGACATTTGTACACAGAGCGGTTGCCTACCTTTCACCGTGCTTTTCTGACAGTTGCTCTGACTCCATGCCAAGGCTGCACATGCAAGACCAATGGGAAGGGAAATTGGAGATGGAAAGCACGTTTTCCACCTGGAAAGGAACCTGGACTGGGAGGGATGGTGAGGGGAGCGCAGTGAGACTAGCCAGGGGCAAGAAAGGAGTGGAAGGCACATGCTTGAAGGGGGGGGGACTGGAATTGGACAGGGACAAATGAGTGGGGGAGGGGTTGACTGGAACACAGGAGGAAAAGGGTAGACAGAGACACGTGGCTGGTGGTTCATAGAGGGGGAATAAGTCTGAGGCAAGATCCTAGTGCAGCACATCATGTAGTCAGGGCCAGAAAACAAAGGCAGTTCTGGAGCATTGCATACCATGCCACAAGGCTATGCCTGGAACATATATCTTGGTCACAATAAAGGCAGGGGATGGGCCCATCTGTGCTGTGTTGGTTGTGCACAGCATGGTGTGTGGTTGTGCACAGCATGGTGTGGAGGCATGGTCAGTCTCACACATTTTGGTCTTGTGGGTTGGAGGCTTGGTCTGGGATAGAGATAGCACAGTCACAGTCAGTGGACATATCTATAGCCTGTAAATGAGGAGCCGGTATGTAAGAGCAGGCACTCAATGGTCTAATTGGGGTGGGGAGGGGGGGATCTCAATAGGTCACTGTACATAAGGCCTCAAGATGGGGATGGGTGAGGTTAGCATAAGGCATCCACAGAAAATGGTTAAGGCACGGATGGGGATATCTGCAAGAATAATTATGGGCTCCATGTTTAAAGGGGGAGAATGGAGAGTGATTGGAGGGAGGGAAACTTGCAGGATTAGAGGAAGGTCTTGGATGGTGACATGGTTGGGAGGGGGGTGCTTAGAAGCTGATTTCATAATAGAAGCGGAGCAGCACCATTTTGATTGCCGATGCAATGATGCAGTTAACAAACAACCTTGAGAAAAAAAGTCAAGTGAGGGATTTGAAGGCTTGTGGGAGGAGTTGACTACTCGGAGTTAGACTCAGACTGCTTTCATTAGAAAGACGGAGGTTGGGGGTTGACCTGATAGAGGTCTACAAGATTATGAGGGGCATGGATAGAGTGGATGGGCAGGCACTCTTTCCCAGGGTGGAGCGGTCAGTCACCAGCGGGCATACGTTTAAGGTCCGTGGGGCAAAGTTTAGAGATGTGCGAGGCAGGTTTTTTACGCAGAAGGTGGTGAGTGCCTGGAACACGTTGCCAGGGGAGGTTGTGGAAGCAGATACATTAATGGCGTTCAAAAGGAATCTTGACAAACACATGGATAGGATGGGCATAGAGGGATACGGCACAAGGAAGTGCTGAGGGTTTTGGCAAAGGTTGTTCCTGTGCTGTATTGTTCTGTGTTCTTTGTACTCCATCTTTGGACTGATTCAGCACATGGAGAGCAAGGCTCAGCTGAGACATGTTAGGAAGACTCAAATGCTAACTGAAGGACTTGGGCAATTTTACTCATTGTGTGCATTCTTGCAAGAATTCATTACAGTTTGGGGTCAAATGTTTATTGTGTATGAATAATTGGTTGTCGAGTGATGAATGGTCCCTCGTAGAGGAACATGCAAAGGTCAGAAGTATCCAACTGTAAAGGGACCACAGCTAAAGAACACATACAAAATGCTCCAAAGACGCGTACGCATTGCAGCTGAGGTGCCCAGGATTTACACAGCTCAACAGTTACAGACATTACATTTGTACAAGGTTGGCTCCAGTCTAATTCGAAGGAGAGAGACTGACAGTGCTCGGAGGCTGATGTTTCCTGGCTATCTAGATCCAACCCCATTTGTGAATGCGTTGTCATGCCTAGGATGCTAGGGAATGGGAAACTCATCCTTGAGGCTGTCACAGCTGCAAGGGAAAATCTGGGGATGGAATGCCTGGAATGAGCACAGCCCAAAGGCATCACAATAGCTCCTCAGCTTGACAATGGAACGTGATCATCACATGTCAATCATGTCTCTGATAATGAAGCCACGAAGAGAAGTGCAGAATGGAGGCAGCAGGCAATGTTGCCTTTTTCATGCAACTGAGAAGTGGGCAGCACTGTAGCATTAGTGGTTAGCACTGTTGCTTCACAGCGCCAGGGTCCCAGGTTCGATTCGCAGCTTGGGTCACTGTCTGCGGAGTCTGCACATTCTCCCTGTGTCGGCGTGGGTTTCCTCCGGGTGCTCCGGTTTCCTCCCACAAGTCCTGAAAGACATGCTGTTAGGTGAATTGGACATTCTGAATTCTCGCTCTGTGTACCGAACAGGCACCGGAATGTGGCATGTAATGCGGAATGTAAGCCTATTTGTGACAATAAAGATTATTATTATTAAAAGAAGGGCCTGTCACCTTCAAGCAGGGCAAAGGGGAGAGCTTCACCTGAGGACCATGGGCCAGCGGGGTTTAATGAAGACCGAGAAACTGAGGACAGATCAATTCCACAGAGGTGTTTGGCAAGACCCAAGATGTACCGAAGACACCTCTCAAACTTGTAGATGAGAGAGAGAGAGACAGTGTTGTAGACGTTTTCTCTTGTAAAGTAATGTGGTGGCTCACACTTGCCACATTCATCGGGGGGTTCTGACAGGGAGGCCATCCATTGCCAATGGTTCTAAACGAGACCATTGCATTCAACCTTTTTGCAAATGGATCATTCCAGGTATCGACTGGGGACCACTACAGAATATCACAATCCTTCACTCATAAATACATCCAAGATATCACTGATGCCATATTTAGTAAGGCACACAATTTTGTCCAGTTCTCCCTGGATGAACCTAGCTAGACTGCCAGAGCAGTGGGATTTTCCGCATCTCCAGTTCCGCATGGGTGCACTGTACCATTAGCTACACACATGTGGTATTAAGAGATCCCTGGCTGCAGCAGCTACAATGATTCATCATTAAGAAAGGCTTCCACTCTCTCAATGTGCAATTGATCTGTAATCATCAAAAGCAGACAATGTAGATCTGTGTGAGTTACCCTGTGAGCTCGCACAAAATTTGGGCTAACTGAGATGTCCAATAAAGCCCTCATCTGCAAAACCACAGGTTCACGCTGGTGACTATGGGCGCCTCTTTTAAAAGCTCGAGACAAAACAGGGGACGCTGACAGGGACTTTTACACCAACAACAGGTTAACAACGCTTGAAGAGCTGACAGAAAGATTCCAGCTGACTGGGGGGCAACGAACCTAGGTACCTACAACCCAAAAACTTCCTATGAAGGGAAACAAAGACATACCATGACCACCATGGCAATCACTGCTGGAGGATCTGCTGGACGCGGACATCTTAGGGAAAGGGAACCGTGGTGACATGTACGGGTGATTGCTAAGTGGGGCCAACACGCAACTGGACGAGACAAGGGAGAAGTGGGAAGTGGACTTGGGTATGAAACAAGGTGGGGACTCTGGAGCAAAGCACTGCACAGGGTCAACTCCACCTCCACATGCGCAAGGCTATGCCTAATGCAGCTAAAAGTTGTAGACAGCGCCCACTTAACCAGAACCCGAATGAGCAGATTCTTCCAGGAGGTGGTGGATAGATGCGAATGGTGCTAAGGGGGCCTCGCGAATCACGGCCACATGTTCTGGTTTTGCCCCAGACTTGCAGGGTTCAGGACAGATCTGCCTTCTTTGAGGCAATGCCCAAGGTGGTGGGGATGAGGGTGGAGCCATGCCCAAGAGTGGTAGTCTTCAGGGTATCAGGACAGCCAGATCTCTTCATGGAAGGAGGGCCGACGGCCTTGCCTTTGCCTCCCTAATCGTCCGTCGGGGAATCCTGCTCGGCTGGCGGTCAGCAGCACCACCCAAAGCTGCAGACTGGCTGTCCGACCTGTTGGAATTTCTCCAAATGGAGTAAATTAAATTCGCCATCTGAGTCGGAAGACGGCTTCCACAAAACGTGGGAGCCATTCACCTGGTTGTTCCAAGACCTGTTTGTAGCCAACAACTAGGAAGCCAAAAATTAGGAGGGGTAGCCACAACACAATAAGGGGGATCAGGGACCATAATCGCAACTGAAAACACTGTAAGGAACAAAAGAAAAGGAAGGGGAAACTATGATGTATCTATGTAAATAGTCAAAATCGATCTATGAGTAAATTGTTATGGGCTTACTTCTTATATATGCTCTTGTTTAACTCCCACTTCTTGATCATATTTGTTTTTTTATACCAAAAACTCAATAAAAACATTTATTAACAAAGGCTGTGCAATTGATCTGTGGCGGCCATTTGGCGGCCACAGAGTGCTTCGGACGTGAGGTACAATATGGTTCATTCTGCAACACACTCCTTGATTGAGCAGACCATCGGCATGCTGAAGATGCGTTTCAGATGACTACACTGGTCAGGTGGTGCTCTCCAATACTCTCCCTAGAGGATTTCCCACATCATTGTGGTCTGCTGTGCTCTACACAATCTGACATTTTGAAGGGCGGGGGGGACGAGATGCCAGATAGAGGAGATGCACGTCTCGTCTAATGTGGAGGACGATGAAAAGGATGAGCTTGGACTACTGGTACTGGCCACAGAGTGAGTGGTCGCACTTTGGTGGCTCCCGCTCAAGGTGGATTTTTTCCAGACTTTTCCCTGCCCAAAGGGCAAAGTATTTGAGGGCAAAAGGTACAGGAGTGCCTGGGGGATATAATACTCCTCTGGTGTGGCTGGAGGATGGATTCTCAGACAAGTAATTGTGCAAGGAAGAAAGAGCAAATCGAGCAGGAGAGTCTTCATGGTGCGCTACAGGAAAAGATGGCGGAGGACAAGGGTGGAACGCGCTGTCTGCCCAGTGGTCGACGGAGCAGTTGGTAGAGTTCCTAAATAATAAGTTTCAGCAGAAGAGGAAAGAAGCCCTAGTAGTCCAACAAAGGTGGTGAAACCGCTGAGATCTGGGATCGAGCGAGTGGAGCAGAGGCTGGAATCCCAGCAGCTGACGATCCCGAAAGTGGAGGAGGCACTGGGGGAGCACGAGGAACAGTTGGCCTCGTTGGTGAGGGAGGTGGGAGTGATGTGGGAGAGCCAGAAGAGGCTGAGGGAGAAGGTGGAGGATCTGGAGAATCGCTCCAAGAGGCTAAACTTAAGGATTGTCAGGATGCCTGAAGGCACCAAAGGTGCGGAGGCCGTGGTGTATGTGGCAAGAATGCTGGAGGAATTGATGGGGGAGGGAGCCTTTGATCAGTCTCTGGAGATGGACCAAGCGCACAGGACGCTGAGGAGGTGGCCGCAGGCGGGCGGACTGCTGAGGATGATGGCCGTGCAGTTGCACCGCTTTCTGGACAAGGAGAAGCTCCTTTGAAGGGCGAGGCAGACCAGGATATGTACCGGGGAAGGGAGCGAGCTGTGGGTGTACCAGGACCTGGGTGCGGAACTGGTGAAGAGGAGGGCCGGGTTTAATTGGATTAAGGCTGCCCTCTTCGAAAAGGGGGTGAAGTTTGGGGTATTGTACCCGGCCCACCTGTGGGTGACGTTCCAGAGGCGACAGTTTTATTTTGACATGCCAGGGCTGATGGGAGTTTATGAAGGACAACGGACTGGGAGGAGTGTGAGGACATTGAACTTTAGAGGAGATTTGTGTGTTTTGTAAAGTGTTGGTACTGAGCATTCTGGGAGATGTTCTTTCGGGGAGCAACGCTGGTGAGTGTGCCTTTTGTTACTCTTTAGGGGTTGACGGTTGGGTTGGGTTGGTCGGGGAACTGCAGAGAGGAAGGGTGGTTGGAGGCCTTGGGCAGGAGCCACAATGCTAGCAGGACGGCCGAGTTAATGGGAGTGAAGTGGGGGGTTGCCAAGAGGAAGGCATGGAGAGAGGACCGTTGCTGACATGGGAAGTGATCGGTGACGGTAGACATCCGAGGACGGACCTGGAGGGTCACGTGATGTGGGTTGGCCTAGAAAGGGATATGGCCTCCCCGGCCAGGTTGGTCATGTGGAATGTGAGGGGGCTGAATGGGCCGATTAAACGGTTGCGTGTGTTCACACATCTGAGGAGTTTGAAGGCAGACTTGGCTTTTTTTGCAGGTGAAGCACCTGAAGCTAGGGGACCAACAAGATTGAGAAAGGGCTGGGTGGGGTAGGTGTTTCATTCGGGGCTGGATATCAAGACGGTGGGGGGGGGTGGCGGTGTTGTGTTCTTGTGTTCGAGGGGTGAGGGGTGGGGGGAAGAGTATTGTGGCCAATCCGGGGGGAGATATGTGATGGTGAGGGGGAAATTGGAAGTGATGCCAGTGGGTTGGGTGAAAGTTAGTGCCCCAAATTGGGAAAGTGTGGACTTTATTATGCGGGTGTTGGGGAAGATTTTGGACTTGGACTCGCATCGGTTGATTATGGGAGGGGGGGATTTTAACATGGTCATAGATCCGAGCTTGGACCGGTCGAGTCCCAAGTCGTCGAGGGTGTCGGCAGAGGTGAAGGAGCTGAGGGGATTTATGGAGTGCACGGGGTGGGGTGTGGATCTGTGGAGGTTTGGGAGGCTGAGGGCGAAGGAGTTTTCATACTTCTCCCACGTGCACTGGGTGTACTCCCGGGTTGATTTTTTTGTCTTGGACAAGGCATTGCTGGCGGGGGGGTGGACAGGAGTTATTCGGAGGCAGGGTTCTTGATGGAGAGGCAGATGCTCCGGATGGAGTTGGATTAGTTTTTACGGGGAAATCGGTGGGGCAGCTGTGGGGGGGCCAGAGGGGCAGTGTATGAGCCGGGGGAAAAGGTGAGCAGGATGTTGGCCCATCAGTTGAGAATGCCAAGAGGCAGCGAGGGATTTCGGTAGAGTTAGAGATAATGAGGGCAAGATGGTAATGGAGCCGGAGGGGGTGAATGGGGTGTTTGAGGCATTTTATAGGAGGCTCTAAGAGTTGGAGCCGCACAATCAGGGAGGAGGAGATGCGGCTGTTCCTGGATGGGTTAGAGTTTCCCAAAGTGGAGGAGGGGCTCGTTCAAGGGCTGGGGGCCCCATTTGGGCTGAGGGAGGTGATGGATAGTAGGGGACGATGCAGGCAGGGATGGTTCCAGGGCAGGAGGGGTTCCCGGGAGAGTTTTATAAGATGTTTGGGGCGGACTTGGGGCCACTGTTGGTGAGGGTGTATAATGAAGCAAGGGTGAGGGGGGAGCTCCCCCCTACATTGTCACAGGCTTCCATCTCTCCGATTTTAAGAAGGATAAGGATCCGAACTGGTTGGAGTGGGAGGGAGCCGTGGTGCGGGATATGAAGCGTAACTGGAAGGAGGGGCTGGGAGGGGAGATGAGGGCCGAGACTTTGGCAGAGGCCTTGCTGAGGGTTCATGCGTCCTCGTCATGTGCGAGGTTAAGCCTCATCCAGTTTAAGGTGGTGCATAGGGCTCATATGACGGTGGGGAGGATGAGTAGGTTCTTTGAGAGGGTAGAGGATAGGTATGGGCGGTGCGTGGGGGGCGCCACAAGTCACATCCACATGTTCTGGGCATGTCTGAGACTGAGGTGGTTTGGCAAGGGTTCCCCGACGTGATGTCCAAGGTCCTGGGTATGAAGGTGGTTCCAAGTCCAGAGGTGATAATATTTGGGGTATCGGAAGACCTAGGGGTCGAGGGGGTAAGAGAGGCTGATGTTTTGACCTTTGCCTCCCCGGTAGTTCGAAGGTCAAGTTTTCTTGGGTGGCGGGACTCGGAGTCACCAAAACAAGGAGTGTGGGTGAGTGACGTGGCAGAATTCCTGAGGCTGGAGAAGGTCAAGTTTGCTCTGAGGGGGTCGGCAGATGGGTTCATCCAAAGGTCGAAGCTATTTATTGATTTATTTAAAGAGGTTTGAGGGGTCAGCGAGGGGCCGGGGAGGGGGGGGGAGGGGATGTAAGGGGGTTAAAATGGGGAAGGCAGGATGTGGGGAACACATCCCCCCCACCGTACACTACTCTGGGAGGTGAGTAGTGAGTTTAAAAGCTCTTACCTTTACAGGAGCAGCCCTTTGGACTTCGGCGGCAGCGGTGCGCAGGGGCCTTCTGGGAGGTGAGTAGTGAGTTTAAAAGCTCTTACCTTTACAGGAGCAGCCCTTTGGATTTCGGCGGCAGCGGTGTGCAGGGGCCTTCTGGGAGGTGAGTAGTGTATTTAAAAAGCCTTACCTGGTCCCGTGTCTGTGCTTCTTTTCTGTTTTATTTGTTTTTATATAAGGCGGGAACCGGAAGTTCGACCTCTGGCAAGCCCCCCCCCCCCCCCCCCCCCCCCCAACCAATAAATTCTGGTGGAGAGGAAACCCGAGACACTACACGTGTAGTGTCTCCCACCCGCCCTCCTCCTCTAACCTAATAATAAGACCCATTGGTGTAAGGTAAGTGCCATATTATATTATTATATTATTAGCATTGTGCAGGTCAAGGATCGGAGGTGGAGGAGCAGTCTCTGTCAGCGAGAGAACCTGAGAACATCTCAGACACTCAGAAGGTAAGTAAGTGATTTTTACTTTTATACCTTTTTTCAAATTGTGTGTGTCGGGGGGAAACTGAAGTGACATCACAGAAAAGCTGTGACCTGAGTGGCTGGTTGGGATTCTAACCTAAATTTAAAAAAAAAAAAAAAATTTGAGTATTTGGGAACTAATTAAACATAATAACTTAATTATAATTTAGAGGATATCTAAGCCAGAGATCGGAGAATATTATAGTTAGCTATCGCATTTCTATCAGAAATCTAGTGCTAGGAAACAGATAGTTGACAGTAACTTTGCAATTTTAAAAAAAAGTATTAAAAAAAAAAGACAAATTTTAATTTTAATTAATTGACGCAATGTCAGTTAGAGGGGTGCTGTGCTCTGACTGTGAGATGTGGCCGGTCCGGGAGGCTTCCAGCGTCCCGGATGGCTTCATCTGCAGAAAGTGCACCCAACTGCAGCTCCTCACAGACCGCATGGTTCGGTTGGAGCAGCAATTGGATGCACTTAGGAGCATGCAGGTGGCGGAAAGCGTCATAGATCGCAGTTATGTAAATGTGGTCACACCCAAGGTGCAGGCAGAGAAATGGGTGACCACCAGAAAGGGCAGGCAGTCAGTGCAGGAATCCCCTGTGGTTGTCCCCCTCTCGAACAGATATACCCCTTTGGATACTGTCGGGGGGGATAGCCTATCAGGGGAAAACAGCAGCAGCCAGAGCAGTGGCACCACGGCTGGCTCTGATGTTCAGAAGGGAGGGTCAAAGCGCAGAAGAGTAATAGTAATAGGGGACTCTATAGTCAGGGGCACAGATAGGCGCTTCTGTGGACGTGAAAGAGACTCCAGGATGGAATGTTGCCTCCCTGGTGCCAGGGTCCAGGATGTCTCCGAACGGGTAGAGGGAATCCTGAAGGGGGAGGGCAAACAGGCAGAGGTCGTTGTACATATTGGTACTAACGACATAGGCAGGAAGGGGCATGAGGTCCTGCAGCAGGAGTTCAGGGAGCTAGGCAGAAAGTTAAAAGACAGGACCTCAAGGGTTGTAATCTCGGGATTACTCCCTGTGCCACGTGCCAGTGAGGCTAGAAATAGGAAGATAGAGCAGACAAACACGTGGCTAAACAGCTGGTGTAGGAGGGAGGGTTTCCGTTATCTGGACCACTGGGAGCTCTTCCGGGGCAGGTGTGACCTGTATAGGATGGACGGGTTGCATCTAAACCGGAGAGGCATAAATATCCTGGCCGTGAGGTTTGCTAGTGTCACACGGGAGGGTTTAAACTAGTATGGCAGGGGGGTGGGCACGGGAGCAATAGGTCAGAAGGTGAGAGCATTGAGGGAGAACTAGGGAATAGGGACAGTGTGGCTCTGAGGCAGAGCAGACGGGGAGAAGTTGCTGAACACAGCGGGTCTGGTGGCCTGAAGTGCATATGTTTTAATGCAAGGAGCATTACGGGTAAGGCAGATGAACTTAGAGCTTGGATTACTACTTGGAACTATGATGTTGTTGCCATTACAGAGACCTGGTTGAGGGAAGGGCAGGATTGGCAGCTAAACGTTCCAGGATTTAGATGTTTCAGGCGGGATAGAGGGGGATGTAAAAGGGGAGGCGGAGTTGCGCTACTTGTTCGGGAGAATATCACAGCTATACTGCGAGAGGACACCTCCGAGGGCAGTGAGGCTATATGGGTAGAAATCAGGAATAAGAAGGGTGCAGTCACAATGTTGGGGGTATACTACAGGCCTCCCAACAGCCAGCGGGAGATGGAGGAGCAGATAGGTAGACAGATTTTGGAAAAGAGTAAAAACAACAGGGTTGTGGTGATGGGAGACTTCAACTTCCCCAATATTGACTGGGACTCACTTAGTGCCAGGGGCTTAGACGGGGCGGAGTTTGTAAGGAGCATCCAGGAGGGCTTCTTAAAACAATATGTAAACAGTCCAACTAGGGAAGGGGCGGTACTGGACCTGGTATTGGGGAATGAGCCCGGCCAGGTGGTAGATGTTTCAGTAGGGGAGCATTTCGGTAACAGTGACCACAATTCAGTAAGTTTTAAAGTACTGGTGGACAAGGATAAGAGTGGTCCGAGGATGAATGTGCTAAATTGGGGGAAGGCTAATTATAACAATATTAGGCGGGAACTGAAGAACATAGATTGGGGGCGGATGTTTGAGGGCAAATCAACATCTGACATGTGGGAGGCTTTCAAGTGTCAGTTGAAAGGAATACAGGACAGGCATGTTCCTGTGAGGAAGAAAGATAAATACGGCAATTTTCGGGAACCTTGGATGACGAGTGATATTGTAGGCCTCGTCAAAAAGAAAAAGGAGGCATTTGTCAGGGCTAAAAGGCTGGGAACAGACGAAGCCTGTGTGGCATATAAGGAAAGTAGGAAGGAACTTAAGCAAGGAGTCAGGAGGGCTAGAAGGGGTCATGAAAAGTCATTGGCAAATAGGGTTAAGGAAAATCCCAAGGCTTTTTACACGTACATAAAAAGCAAGAGGGTAGCCAGGGAAAGGGTTGGCCCACTGAAGGATAGGCAAGGGAATCTATGTGTGGAGCCAGAGGAAATGGGCGAGGTACTAAATGAATACTTTGCATCAGTATTCACCAAAGAGAAGGAATTGGTAGATGTTGAGTCTGGAGAAGGGGGTGTAGATAGCCTGGGTCACATTGTGATCCAAAAAGACGAGGTGTTGGGTGTCTTAAAAAATATTAAGGTAGATAAGTCCCCAGGGCCGGATGGGATCTACCCCAGAATACTGAAGGAGGCTGGAGAGGAAATTGCTGAGGCCTTGACAGAAATCTTTGGATCCTCGCTGTCTTCAGGGGATGTCCCGGAGGACTGGAGAATAGCCAATGTTGTTCCTCTGTTTAAGAAGGGTAGCAAGGATAATCCCGGGAACTACAGGCCGGTGAGCCTTACTTCAGTGGTAGGGAAATTACTGGAGAGAATTCTTCGAGACAGGATCTACTCCCATTTGGAAGCAAATGGACGTATTAGTGAGAGGCAGCACGGTTTTGTGAAGGGAAGGTCGTGTCTCACTAACTTGATAGAGTTTTTCGAGGAGGTCACTAAGATGATTGATGCAGGTAGGGCAGTAGATGTTGTCTATATGGACTTCAGTAAGGCCTTTGACAAGGTCCCTCATGGTAGACTAGTACAAAAGGTGAAGTCACACGGGATCAGGGGTGAACTGGCAAGGTGGATACAGAACTGGCTAGGCCATAGAAGGCAGAGGGTAGCAATGGAGGGATGCTTTTCTCATTGGAGGGCTGTGACCAGTGGTGTTCCACAGGGATCAGTGCTGGGACCTTTGCTCTTTGTAATATATATAAATGATTTGGAGGAAAATGTAACTGGTCTGATTAGTAAGTTTGCAGACGACACAAAGGTTGGTGGAATTGCGGATAGCGATGAGGACTGTCTGAGGATACAGCAGGATTTAGATTGTCTGGAGACTTGGGCGGAGAGATGGCAGATGGAGTTTAATCCGGACAAATGTGAGGTAATGCATTTTGGAAGGGCTAATGCAGGTAGGGAATATACAGTGAATGGTAAAACCCTCAAGAGTATTGAAAGTCAAAGAGATCTAGGAGTACAGGTCCACAGGTCATTGAAAGGGGCAACACAGGTAGAGAAGGTAGTCAAGAAGGCATACGGCATGCTTGCCTTCATTGGCCGGGGCATTGAGTATAAGAATTGGCAAGTCATGTTGCAGCTGTATAGAACCTTAGTTAGGCCACACTTGGAGTATAGTGTTCAATTCTGGTCGCCACACTACCAGAAGGATGTGGAGGCTTTAGAGAGGGTGCAGAAGAGATTTACCAGAATGTTGCCTGGTATGGAGGGCATAAGCTATGAGGAGCGATTGAATAAACTCGGTTTGTTCTCACTGGAACGAAGGAGGTTGAGGGGCGACCTGATAGAGGTATACAAAATTATGAGGGGCATAGACAGAGTGGATAGTCAGAGGCTTTTCCCCAGGGTAGAGGGGTCAATTACTAGGGGGCATAGGTTTAAGGTGAGAGGGGCAAAGTTTAGAGTAGATGTACGAGGCAAGTTTTTTACGCAGAGGGTAGTGGGTGCCTGGAACTCACTACCGGAGGAGGTAGTGGAAGCAGGGATGATAGGGACATTTAAGGGGCATCTTGACAAATATATGAATAGGATGGGAATAGAAGGATACGGACCCAGGAAGTGTAGAAGATTGTAGTTTAGTCGGGCAGTATGGTCGGCAAGGGCTTGGAGGGCCGAAGGGCCTGTTCCTGTGCTGTACATTTCTTTGTTCTTTGTCTTTGGTTGGTGCCAGGGGAGCAGGTGGGGTTTGGTTTTTGGCTGTTTACAGAATTGTTTTGTTGTTCTTCTGATTTTTCTTTTGTATATGTGAAAATGCCTTGAATAAAATATTTTAAAAATAGGGATGAGCTTGATGAGGGTGAGAATGCTGACGTCCCAGAGGAAGAGGCCATAGCACAGGCCAGACGTATCCATGAGAACACAACGTCCCAGGCCGATGAAGACAACCAGCTCATACAAGCCTCTTTCACCTGTGCCCTCCATGGAGCTTCGACATGAACACCTCCTTTGCTATCATCAGCATCTCAATGAAGGACATCAACCTCAAAATGAGTAGTGCTTCTAAGGCTAGGCAGCCTATGGAACGTGTGGCTATTCTGTTATGGGATAAGAACTACACCAACACTCACTGAAGTAGACAATGGTGCAGTCTTCTCAAGCATCATACCGACATTTCACTGCCTACAGTACCCTTCAAGAGGTAGAAACACCACTGAAACCTAAGTGCACACATGGCATTATGCCTGGAACATTGCAAGGTGCATAAAGAAACACAACCATCCAACACAATTCTCACTGGACTGTCGGAGGACTGACTGAATTCGGACTGTGGCATTTCTCCACAGGCCATTCCTCATGCAAGAATAATGTTCTGGCCTTATCCTCATACGGACTCTCCAGCATGAGATCGTTCTTTCGAACTCTGTGATCTGTTACTCTCAAGTTATGGATGCAAATTTATGAGTCAGGTCACATCGGTGCACACAGAGAGAGCTTCAGGCAGCCTGGTCTGATTATTGACAAGCACTCATAACCCAGCCTTCATCTGGAGCTACCCAGGTTCACATCCAGCATTGCCTTGGCATCTGGATGTGAAGTGGCCCAGTCAACCTCGACACAGCTTTTAAGCATTACTTAGTAACTCGTTGGTAATAAAGCACACACATCAGATGTACCAGAGATTCACTGTTCACATTTGAAACCTCCACATTTTCATTCCAGCAGTTTAAGATATACATGAGGAAGCCTGAGACATTGATGGCATTATCATGATCAGATAACCATGTCAGAGATTCAGTAAAGCCACACTAGCTAGACCTTCAGGTGCAAACCAGCACTCTCCCATTTAATACACCAGCATCATGATGCTAGACACACACCTCTAATCTTGCATAGTCCTGTCCGTCTAGTAGACATCTCAGGAGTCTAGTGGATCTACCTAGTGCTACCTGGGTCCAGAGCTCTGCATCATGCAGGTGGAGAGTGGAAACAACTACAAGGGTGATGTCTGGCCAGAAACACGATCACAATCACAAACTGCAAGTTACCATGAATATCTAAGGTCCCCGACATTTACTTGACATGTAACCCACACCTAAATTGAAAAATACACTGCGTTAGGATGACTCCAAAGTGGGTCACCATGAAAATCTATAGCATCCACAGAGAACAGACTTCAGTGCAGTAGCATCAGGAGAATAATCAAACATAAAAATTCTATACTCATGAGGTCACATTTGATCTTCTGATGCATGTTTAAAATATGTATTGTCCAACTGCCACGTTAATAAAGGAACTGGTATTTTCAGGTCGCTGCTGTGGATATAAAGGCAAATCACTGTACTGCGATCATGCAAAACACCATAAACTTGAGGGGAAAAACAGGAGATTAGTGAGGAGGGGATGAGCAGGGGCAATCAGATAGAAAATGGACGGATTCCTCCATCCACGGTTCTAATCTGCTGATGGCCTCTGACAACCCTGCCTGTTGCTGAAGCTGCAACATCTCTGAGGGCCGATTCCAGAGGCTTGCCAACAAACTCAGACTCAGCAGGAGTCTGACCTCCGGCAGTCCTTCGAGAACCAGTGACCTGGCTGTCACTGTCTTTGCCTGCTGTGGATTCAATTTCAGTGCTGTGCTCAGCGGGTGGTGACCCCAAGGGTGCTCTAAAACTAGGTTCCACCAAGGTACATGTCTCTGAGCTGGTGGAGGGTGCAGGTGAAGGAAGCTACTGCCTGCTTCTCGAAGGGGGTGAGTGGCCTGAGCTCCAGCATTCCCCCACCTTAGTCTGGGATCTCTCCCTCTTGTTGCAGGTGACCTTGTGCTGCAGAAAGACAGTTGGACAGACGGATTCCAGAAAGGAGATGACAAGCATGCAAGCTTTCGGTGAGCATGTGTTGAGTGGATTAAGTAAGCGTTGAAGAAACGAGATGAAGACGCAAAAGCGTGCGAGAGAGTCAGTGATGATATCCCACGTGCTGCGTGTACAAGATCCCTGTGGACTGTAAGCCTGTAAATGCCTGGTGTTGACGAATGTGATATAAAATAGTTACTTTAGAGATATTAGTTAATGTAATGTAGAAATAAGCCACTTTGATTCTGGTTAGTTCATAGACAAAGGATTTTAGACCGCATGGAAAAAGCAGGAAGAGGTGTGTCTACGAGAGTGATGCTGGATTGATAGGGCCGGAGAAAGGGATTGGAAGTGAGCCAATCAGAATAGATCAAACAGGTCAGGAGGGACATAGGATGACCTATGGGCGTCAAGTATGTGAAACTTGATGCCATTTGAATGTATCAGTACGGAGCTCTTTGTCTGAGACACACTTAGTCCCGGAGCTGCAGAGAGCAACATGTTATCTGTATCACTGTGGACTAGGTTTGGCTTGCAAGCTGAATAAAATAACTAATGTTATACCTGCAAATCCATCTCGACTTTTATTGAGGCCAGACTGATGGGTAAAGAAATTTGGGATTCAACATTTGGTGCCGAAACCCGGGATTTCTCATGGCGATCCTGATCCAACTGCGAAATCAGAATTAGACTGATTATGAACAGGAGGATGGGGAATAAAGGGCCCTCAATGTAGAACTGGAAAACTACCGCGCATTGATTGTTCCCCTCTTCTTATCGTCTGATTAGTCTGGTCACTCGCGGTTGGCACAGAAAGACCGCCTCGACGAAATCACAGGTCAGTCTGGGGATTAGCAATTTAACTGATGGGATTTCATATTGTTGATTCGGCTTGGGTTAGGGTTTTGGGTTGATGTGACATCTCAAATGATGATTCAATTCCAAGTATAAGGGTTCAGAGGCTGATGGGACTTCAGTAGTGAAGGTTCAGTCTATTATATGGGTTCAGGGGCTGATGGGACTTCAGTAGTGAAGGTTCAGTCCAGTATAACTGTTTTTAAATCTGAAGATGGTTCAACTCCATGTGTGAGTTCTGATTCGGCTTGGGTTAGGCTTTGGGTTGATGGGACATTTGAAATTGAAGATGGTTCAACTCTATGTGTGAGTGTTTTAAATATATAGTTGATTAAGCTAAAATTGTACCCTTGGACTGTGGTGGCAAAAAACGCAGTTCCGAGGACTAGTTGAGATTGTGGGGAATGCTGCATATTGGTTGAAGCAGAAGTCTCTCAAAGGGTTAACAGCAGCAGGCAAAATCAAAAGACAGACAGTGCTTCTCACTCAGGCTTTGAGATAACAGCAGCAGCCTGTAGTGTAATCGGATACCTTTCCTTTGAGTCAGTGAACACCAGCAAAGTTACGTTTTGAATTAATTAAAGGAAACCAGTGGGTTTCTCCACTTCTTTGATAAAAGTTATTATTTTCGAAAGCAATTGATTGAAATTGCCAGAATCTTAAGTTTTGCTTACTTGAAATAATGTTTATCTCATTTTATCAGGAGATTAATGGAAACTTAAAGGAGGTCACGGACAGCATTTTTAAAAAGTGTAAATCTGGAGATGATAGTTGATTTTGCCAACATTTATGTGAATGTTAAAGAGAAAAAAAAACTTGTTAAAAGAAAAATTGTTAAGATAAAGAAATAATTAAGTTGTAAATGTTATACAAGTTTGTGTTAAGCAAATCGTAAATTTAGTTCTGAGTTGAGATCAGAGCTAAGCTTGCAAGTTGCAGTAATTCAATTTGAATTTTCAAACATTTTTAAGTTTATAAAAAAAAAAAGCGCAAGTAGAGACAGGAAAGACGCGGGTCAAACAAGAGATGAGCTACGTAGTTCAATGGCTGGCCTTGAATTGACAGAAAAAGAAAAATTCAATAATTTGGAAAAGTCATTAAAAGTTCCGTCTGCACCTGTAGCATGGTCTGCACTCATTCCAGAACCACCAGAGTATAATAATATATACCCAGTCATTGCTCCCCAGATTCCAAATATGCCAGTAACTCAAGCCCTTTTGGGTGATAGTGTGGGTCCTGATTTACCAACTTCACGACCAGTGGAACAAGAGGAGCTCTGTCCCACAAGCCCAGTTAGCTCTAGGACAAGATCTCGGACAGCGAGAGAGGGGCTTGACCCTCACCAGAAACAATTAAGCATATCACCTAAGTATCTCCAAACTAAGGAGAAACCACAAGATTCGGGAACAAAGGAAACTGAAACAACTTCTTTTGAAGAGAAAGAATTCCCCCTAGTGACAGGGAGAGACGTTGAAGTCATGGAACAACCAGGGGAAATAGCCAGAGTGCCCCCTGGTGACATTCGGAGACAGTTACCGATTAGGAAGATGCGAAACCCTGACGCAGTGACTGCGGGAGCGAACCCCACGATAGACGTTTACTTCCCATGGACACCCAGTGAGATGATGGCTATTATGTCTACAATCCCAGATAGAAAAAAATCTCCTGCTGCCTTCGTGGATTCCTTGAGAACTACCATCTCAATTTATCAAGCTGATTCAAGGGACCTCTGGGCCCAAGTCCAGCAGATTTTAACCCCAGCAGAGTACCGCAATTATCTTAACCACCTGAATTATGCTAGTCATGCCGCACTTCAGCAGGCCTATGCGTTAGACGACGATCGAAGGACACAGATCCTGAATGCGTTGAATAGCACATTTCAAAGGCCCATAAATCTTTCTGTTATCTTAGACCTAAAACCTAAGAAGATTGAAGAGCCAGAGGAATCTCTGGAGCGTTTTAATGAAATCTACCGTGGGCAGTCAGGCGACTTGCTGTATCAAAATGGTCAGAATTCCTCTCAATATTGTGCTATGTTAATGCATTGCCTACCACCTTCTGTGGTTACTGCTGTGAAATGTAATAACATGAATTGGACAGAGAACGACCCTTCCCAGATGGCAAGGGCAGTCAGATTTTATTGGAAGGAGGGTGTAGGCCAAGAAGGAGGCTCAGTTACAAAGGTTAAGACTGAGTATGTAATGAAAAAGGATGATTGGCGATCCCAACAAGCGGCAGAAATGGTAGTTTATCAGCAGGAGCCCCAATATTGTGACTTTGGGTGGGTGGATCAGCGAGGAGGAGGATACCAAACCCACCCAAAGGGACCCTCAGCTCCTTTTTATGGCCCACCGAACGCATCAACAGCTTTACAACCGCAGCCCCCTCTGAGGGGCCATTGGTCTACTGGAAGAAGAGGACGAGGCAGATATAGAGGGAGCAATGCATGTTTTAACTGCGGCCGTGCAGATCACTGGCAACAGGAATGCCCCTTTAAAAGACAGGACAGGTGTGTGAGTATCCTATTTCTGAACCTGTGACAGTCACTTACGAGAATAAGTCTACAGAGCATCAGTTTGTAGTGACTACTGGATTGGACTGTAACTTGTTGGCCCGAGATTTACTGTGTATCTTCCAGCTACAGCTAGAGCGGAGATGAGGGGGTAACGGTTACATCATGGAGGATGAGACAACAGTGCTATATTTCTATCACCCCCCAGTGGTGGACATTAGACGTTGAACAGTCACTGCATCACGTTACCCTGGCCTATGACAGAACTGGACGAAACAGGGAGTTGGAGGACAAATACCGGCCATTACTTGAGACCGAATGGCCAGTCAAGGTTACAGCCACAGTCATGGGAAAAGAAGGTACAGCCGATTTTGTTACAATATCACCACAGTTATGGCCACAGTCAGCTTCGGTAAGCCCTCATATTACACGTCAGGTCCACGACCAGTACCATGCCAGGGATATGGGGCGAATGGTCAGGAGGGCAGTGGATCATTCGGATCCAACAGAGTACGCACTTCAAGTCATGCCGGACGGCACTGCCATAAAATATTTTGAGGTCCCTGAAACAATTAACACTCGACTGCAGCATCACTGGGGACATGATGTGTTGGAATATGTCAATCCACAGGTCTGGGCGGAATACCCATCACAAGTGGGAAAGACAAATGTTACACCTATAAAGGTAATGATTAAGGATCATGTAAAGCTACCTTCCATTTGGCAATACCCCCTGAGATCCCAAGCTGCTCCGTCTATAGACAAATTAATTCAAGAGCTGTTGCAACAGGGTATTTTTGTCCCTTGCCAATCAGAATGTAACACCCCCATACATGCTGTGGCTAAACCAGCCAAACCAGACCAGTACCGATTAGTACAGGATTTACGTTCAATCAATGCCATCGCATAGCCGTTACATGCTCTCACCCTCCAACAGGATATTACGGTGTATAGCTCCCACTCGGTCATCGCACTACTGTGGCAACTGCAGACTCAGCATCTTACCGCAGCTCGTCAGAATAGGTATGAGGTATACCTTTTGAACAATCCACGTCTGACATTTAAACACTGTACCACTATCAATCCAGCCTGTTTTCTTAGCGGTCCCCCTGTCCATGAGGACGCGCCTGGTCACGACTGTTTAGCCTTGATTCAGGAAACTACAACAATAAGGGACGATCTGAGTGATATTCCGTTAGAACAACCTGACATGATTATGTATGTTGATGGCAGTGCATTAGTAAGCCCCACTGGCCGGAGACTGTCCGGTTATGCAATCATAGATCAGGATGGTCTGATTCTAGAAGCAGCAGCTTTCCAGACCCCTTACTCAGCACAACAAGCCAAACTTTTTGCCCTCACCCGTGCATGTATACTTGGGGGAGATCGCCGGGTAAATATCTACACTGACTCCCGATATGCTTTCGGGGTAGTTCATGACTTCGGACAACTCTGGAAGAATAGGGGATTCCTTACCTCGGCAGGCACAGAAATATCCAACCGGGGTTTAGTTAATGACTTACTGCAGGCCCTCCTTATGCCCGCGCAGATTTCCGTTATTAAATGCGCTGCCCACACGAATGGTACAACCCCAGTTGACGTTGGTAATGAACGAGCAGATTGTGCAGCGCGAACAGCCGCGCAAATTCAGCAAGTGATGGTGCCTAAGATGTTAAGTCAGACTAAACGATCTACTATAAATATGTCTGCTTCTGACAAGTCAATGCCAACCATCCAAGACGTCATAAGGTTACAGGAGGACGCTCCTGAGAGTGATAAACAAATGTGGAAACGGTTAGGTTGTACATATGATTCTGTTTCCTCTTTATGGACCACGCCTGCACATCAGACTTGTATGTCCGATGTACTGGCTTTATGGGTCATTGAATGTGTACACTTTGCAACTCATTGTGGGGCTCGAGGGACTAGTGATTTGTTGCTGGATACTTGGTGGCACCCTAAAATGCAGGGGTTGGCCCAAAGTATCAGTAATCGGTGTTTGATTTGTCAGCAATATAACACCGGAAAAGGTATCCCTTGTGGGATGGGGCAAACCCCGTTGCCTAGTGGTCCCTTTGAGACGCTCCAAATGGATTACATTGAGTTGGAAAGGTGTCAATGTTATAAATATGTTTTGGTCATTGTGGATGTGTTCAGCAGATGGGTCGAGGCGTATCCGACTATCGATAATAAAGCTGCTACTGTGGTTAAAGTCTTGATGCGGGAAATCATTCCCCGGTACGGTATACCAGCTCAGTTAAGTTCTGATAATGCGCCTCATTTTATTGGACAAATTAACAAGGAGTTTTGCTCCTAGTTGGGCATGCGCCAGCAGTTACACTGTGCTTATAGACCGCAGGCGGCCGGGTTGGTTGAGAGACACAATCAGACCCTCAAAACTAAATTGGCTAAATTAAGAGAAGACACGGGACTGACATGGCTTAAGTTGCTCCCCGTTGCCCTCTTCCAGCTGCGGGTTACACCTGCGGGACCAGCCCGGCTCTCTCCCGCCGAGATTCTTTATGGCAGGCCTCTTAGAACTCCCTGGAGCCTGCAGGTTCCCAGACTGGTTCAGTTTCATCAGATGACTGAAGAGATGACCACCTATGTTCTAGCCCTCACGCAAGTGCTCAAGGAACTCCATGGCCAGGTCCGCGCGGCTCACCAGCCATCGCCCCCAGTACCTAGCTCACTTTCAGTCCAGCCCGGTAGTTATGTCATGGTCAAAAATTGGACTAGGAAGGGGTCAGAGCCGCGATGGGACGGGCCCTTCCAAGTTCTCCTTACCACCCCCACAGCAGTTAAAGTGGAGGGGCGAAGTGCTTGGGTCCACCTACATCACTGTAAATTGAGTCCATCTCCACTACTGTAAAAGGTCGGATACTAACCTGCCTCCCTTCTCCAGTGCTATTTTACAGGTGTGGAGCATGATGGAGTGGCTACGCATCGTCTGTATGATATTTGGCCTCACTTCGCTTGGCGTGTTATTGGCGATGGACATGGAAAAGGGGAATATTATGTATCTGTGTAGCCCCAACCAATCTACAAGGATACATCACCTATGCAAAGGTGATGTTCTTCGCTGCCCCCATATACGAGGACATGGTATCGACTCATGGAAGGTCATCAAAGTTAAGGAGAATGCAGGAGTCATGAAGCAGTTGCACCGGTCCCGGCGATGGGAAGGGAACATTATAAGGACATTGCCTTGTTTTTGGAATACATGTAAATTCGATTTTGGATGTGTTAAGAGTGGTGCAATAAAGGTAACATCAGGCTGTCAGAAGAGCGTAGGAAGAGGCTATGAGAAAGTGAAAGGGACTAGAGAGAGGATGGGGCGTATGAGAAGGGAAGTACAGCTAGAACGTAGGTTACCGGCAGATACACTTAAGTTAGTAAAAGGCCAAACTGAGGGAAACCCGGGTAGTATGAATCTCTTCTACCAGATTTACCACCGCTTGTATGGACAGGGACGGGTTGTCTGCTACCCGAACCCCGCAGCGGTGTCTAGGTTATTTTCTGTTTCACCGCTTTGGGGCACTCCCCAAACGGTGGTTCATTGTCAGCATTCCGAGCCACTGCCCGAGCAGGTCACTCTTCCTTACGATCCGGGTTCAGCACCACTGGCTATTTGCCTTCCCCTTCCTCGGGATAATTCCCATTCACAGTACGATAGGCTGCGACGGTGGAGGGCGTACATACCTAGCCACTTCACTCCCAATAGGGATTCCCGGTCGTACGAGAATTGCTTCAGCAGTGAAGGATACAGCTGTTTGCTGGTAGAGGTGGACACAAATATAACATGTCTGTTCCCCACCTGTACGGACAGGAGGTGCCATATCACCCAGGCGTCTGGCCAATGCATTTGTTACACCACTTGCGTTCCATTGAACGCCGGCCTCCAGCTCCTTTGTGGCTGGGCGAATGTCTCTCATATCTCTGTTGAGACTAGGGCTTTCCGCATTGCTAGGCGGCCCGAATGGGCGTTTCAAAGTTGGATAAACTGGGCTACTGGGGGGTCCTTACGCAACCGATATGATGATTGTGATGCTAGCCTGCACACGGAGCAAGGATACTACTTTTTATTTAATGGTACAGCGACCAACGTTTTGTCACCCCCATTTCCCCGCCGAATTGCTATAGGGACTCTAGTCCCTACCACAGTCCCCTGCCCTTCGGCGTGGAAGCTGCATAATCAGTTAGCACGCCGGGCAGTCTCTGCTGAATTTTGCGAGAACTGGAAAAAACCTCAGGTTCTTGCACCCAACCGGGGCCACTCAGCCGGGTGGGGGATTCTGAGCGTATTGACACTGGGAGGTGTGGGGGGGTTCCTTGGCTGTCAGTGATAGGA
Organism: Scyliorhinus torazame; assembly: GCF_047496885.1. Classification (NCBI taxonomy): domain Eukaryota; kingdom Metazoa; phylum Chordata; class Chondrichthyes; order Carcharhiniformes; family Scyliorhinidae; genus Scyliorhinus; species Scyliorhinus torazame. The sequence goes on along the minus strand of NW_027309152.1, from coordinate 22,607 downwards.
ATTATTTTATTTGCGGCCTTACCATCTTGGGAAATGAAACCTTGGGAGCCCTCGGGGCAATAACCAAGGAGTTGTCTCAGCTACGGTTGTTTGCAATGCAGAACCGGTATGCTCTTGACTATCTTCTGGCCCGTGAGGGTGGGGTATGCGCCATAGTGCAGGGCAAGTGTATCATGGGAGTTCAAGACTTGACCGCTAACATCACTAAATTTATGGATCGCATACGGGATCACTTGGACGGGAGGCAGGATCCTGGCTCTTGGGGTAACTGGGGATTTGGAGGTTGGAAGGACTGGTTGATAAATATGGCCATGTATTTAGTAGTAGCTATCGGCTGCATCTTTGTGGGCCTGGCCATCCTTAAATGTGTGATGGGTAGAATGCGGGGTGCACTGGATCAGATCAACGCCCCAAAGAAATTTAACTGTTAAAATCCATGAGGGTGAAGCAGATGAGGGGGGGCTAAGACAGGAATTGGAAATGCAGCGACGGATCTTTTTAGATGGGGAACCGTAGCTATGGATTGGATAGTCCGGTTATCATGGAATGATAAAAGGAGGGAATGACGAATGTGATATAAAATAGTTACTTTAGAGATATTAGTTAATGTAATGTAGAAATAAGCCACTTTGATTCTGGTTAGTTCATCGACAAAGGATTTTAGACCGCATGGAAAAAGCAGGAAGAGGTGTGTCTACGAGAGTGATGCTGGATTGATAGGGGCCGGAGAAAGGGATTGGAAGTGAGCCAATCAGAATAGATCAAACAGGTCAGGAGGGACATAGGATGACCTATGGGCGTCGAGTATGTGAAACTTGATGCCATTTGAATGTATCAGTACGGAGCTCTTTGTCTGAGACACACTTAGTCCCGGAGCTGCAGAGAGCAACGTGTTATCTGTATCACTGTGGACTAGGTTTGGCTTGCAAGCTGAATAAAATAACTAATGTTATACCTGCAAATCCATCTCGACTTTTATTGAGGCCAGACTGACGGGTAAAGAAATTTGGGATTCAACAGTGTGACAGTGAGAGCTGAGAGTGAGGAGAAGGTCAACTTACTCCGGCAGAGTATATGAGATTATTCAACCTCTTCCTGCACTGAACAGCGGTCCTCTTCTGTGGTCAGCAGGCTCTGAACACACTGGCAATCTCTTTGCAAGCCTCGGTGATGAGGTGCTGAACTTCTGGCTCCCATCATGGAGGTAAAGGATCTCCCACCAGTCCTTGACTGCCTGGAGGAGTCACTTGTCAATGAATTTTGAGGCATAGCGTTGGTCCCTTTTGGGGCCATTACTTGCCATACAAAACCCTGGGCTGTGGAATGAATTTGTGCATGGATGCTGTTTAAATACAGCGGCGAGAACTGCGACCGGATGAGGAAATAATGGGGTGGGCGAATCCCCGCTGGCCCCACAACAGGATGCGATGTGCTGCCTATTTTCTGCATACACAATGAGGTGCAAAGCAGATGATCGGGCACAACAACTCACTCCGCTCGCCAGGGGAGCAATGCCGGCTTCCCGCCATCTATTGTACTTAGTCTCAGGAGCGGTAAATTCTGCCCAATATAACTTTATTAGACCTTAGCTCAGAGTAGACAGCAGGAATAATGATTTAACATTAAGCAAATGAATCATATTAAGTATAAAAAGTAGACTTACAATAATTATATGAAGTATTCTCTTGGAAAGGTGTTTGTCTGGTGATACCGTCACCATAAATTGATCCTTTAAATATTGTCACCACTCTTAATATGGCAAATGCTAACAGAGATTTGCTGTTTTAGCTCAAGTCAGCTGAAGGCAAGCAAAAGAAATCCCACAATAAGCAGACCCCAGCCAGAAAGCTGTCCACAAAGAGTTATTGACCCACCCTTGCCCAGAGCAGATCGTCAATCCGATTATTCCCAAAACAATATAAAAGATGTCCATCTTAAGTATTTTGTGACTGTCATTTTTAGCATGTTGCTCAGGGGGCTATCAAGGGAACTAGGGAACTATATAATAGACTGACGCCAATGATACCACAATTCACAGACATTCGCATAGTAAGCCTTTATTTCTTGAAAGGACCTAATCTTAGATGCACAATTTGCCTTTCGTCGATCATACTGCAAAACATATTCTTGTAGCTCTCAAAGAGTCAGCAGTAACTACTGATAAGTTATACACCTAGCAAGGAACAACTTAATAAATATAAAACAAAATGCTTCATTAATATAAAGTGAAGACCTTAACTGCAGACCCAGAAACCCACACAGAAACAGACAAGTAACTTATTCATAGCCCACTATTTGTTGGCAATGGGTCTAATGTTCATTCTCACTCTTGTGCAATTTAAGTTTATGCACATAAGCTCTGTATATGCTTTGAGGTTTAGAAACCCCCCCCAGAATTTTTACTTTAAATACATTAATGGCTGGGATTTTAGTACACTGTGTTCTCCACTGAACTCCACAAAATAAACATGAGTCCTGACTGTTATTTTGATTTAAATAAAACACTTGCAATCTGGTGGAGACTTTTTATTTTGAGTCTCCCATAACGTCACTGCCATTTGGATGACACACGTTCTAGAGCCACAACACTGGCCTTGATAGGAGATAATGCTTTGTGTGTCTGGATGCACCAACCACCCAGAACATTTACCAACGGCAAAACATGGAGCAATACTTTAACTCAAGAGTACTTCCCGAACTTCCTTTTCTCTTGCCAATTTTCTGATGTTTGTTCCTTCTGTTGTGAAGCCATTCTTTCTTCGCTCGGTATGGTTCTATGCAACATCGAAGTGCAGTTTTTCATATGCAATCATCAACAATAATCACAATTGAGCTGAATGCCTCCTCACTTAATAACCACAAACCAGCCCTTCTAGGTAGGAGTCCGTGGATAACAATCATGTGTGCTGGCAGTGGTCAATGTTTCCCTTCATGGCCCACAGCAATTGGCGTGTAAGAGACATTAAAATAGTGAGTAAGAGAGAAAGAGAGGGAGGAGGAAGTTTGCAGAAATCAGATGTGCAAAAATAGAGTGGTGATATTGGGAGAACTTAATTACCGATATCGACTGGAATGCTGTTAGAACCAAGGGAAAGGAAGGGAAGGAATTTCTCAAACATTTTCAGGAGAACTTCTTTGACCAGTATGTTCTCATTCTAACTACGAAGGAGGCATACAAACAAAGTGCTAGGTAAACTCAGCCAGCCTGGCAGGATCTGTGAAGAGAATAATGTTTTGAATTCAATATGACAGTTCTTCAAAATTGGAGAGAGTTCAGGAGTTGATGAGTTTTATGCTGTTGGAAATGGCAGGGGAAAGGGTAACTAACTGGAACAAGAGAGATCAGGGATATATTTTTAAAAATTCATTCAAGGGGGAATGAGGGCGTCACTGGCTAGGCCAGCATCTATTGCCCATCCTGAACTGTCATTGAGAAATTGGTGGTGAGCTGCCTTCTTTAACCGCTGCAGTCCCTGTGGTGTAGCTATACCCACAGTGCTGCTAGGAGGTGAGGGAATTGACTGAGAAAGATGTCATGGAACACAAGGCAAAGAGAATGGTAATGATGGTATTGAAGACACAAAGTATTGGTTCAGAGTAGCAGAATGAAGGTAAGAAAGCAAAATAGCGAACTGTGTTAATAACAGAATAAAGATCACTACCGTCTGAAAGCAGAAACATGAGGACAAGATACAAACTGGTGCTTTGGGGGAAAAAAATAAAATGGAGGACAAAGTTTATGGTCAGAAATTGTTAAACTCAATGCTGAGATCAGAAGGCAAACGTTCCTAATCAGAAGCTGTTGGAAGCCTAGGAGACATTTCTGGGGCTAATGCTGGGGAATGAGGTGGGCTAAGTGGACCAAGAATCGATGAGGGAACACTTGGTTAAGAATGATCATTGTATCGTGAACTTTAGATTAGTAATGGAAAAGAGCAAAGAACAATTCAAAATTTCTAAATTCTCATGTGATGAAAATGGAACTAGCCGGAGTTAAAGTTTGACAGGATGAATTGTAACATAATAACGGGTGGAAGAGATGCTATGGGTATTGTTATGGGCCAGGGTTTAGAGAATCCCAAAGTGTATCATGGATACTTGACCCACACCTTTTAATAGATTGTGGTATGGGAAGCACACGGCTCACTCTACAAGTATGGTAAAGCAGAAAATGGACCAGTGGTTTTTAGAACAAAACAATGTTTATTCTATGAACTCAAGTTAACCTTTTTAAAACAAACAGTGAATATCTTAGCAACCAGTAAATCAAATACGCCCCCCAAAGAACACAAGACTGAAAATATTTATACTTCTTCTGAATTCACCAAATGATCCATAGATAGTTTTTGGATGGCAGAGACCAACAGCAGTGCAGTTCACAGACACACCCAAGCTTTTCTCAAACTGAAACTAAAAAAGCAGAAGTAGAGCTCAGCTCCACCCATACTCTGACATCACTCCAGTAACATGAGCTTTCTATAGGTATGTCAGGAATAAGCGAATGACTAGGGAAAGAGTAGGACCAGTCAAGGACAGGGATGGGAAATTGTGTGTGGAGTCTGAAGAGATAGGCGAGATACTAAATGAATATTTTTCGTCAGTATTCACTCAGGAAAACGATAATGTTGTGGAGGGGAATGCTGAGCCCCAGGCTAATAGAATAGATGGCATTGAGGTACGTAGGGAAGAGGTGTTGGCAATTCTGGACAGGCTGAAAATAGATAAGTCCCCGGGACCTGATGGGATTTATCCTAGGATTCTCTGGGAGGCCAGGGAAGAGATTGCTGGACCTTTGGCTTTGATTTTTATGTCATCATTGGCTACAGGAATAGTGCCAGAGGACTGGAGGATAGCAAATGTGGTCCCTTTGTTCAAAAAGGGGAGCAGAGACAACCCCGGCAACTATAGACTGGTGAGCCTCACGTCTGTAGTGGGTAAAGTCTTGGAGGGGATTATAAGAGACAAGATTTATAATCATCTAGATAGGAATAATATGATCAGGGATAGTCAGCATGGCTTTGTGAAGGGTAGGTCATGCCTCACAAACCTTATTGAGTTCTTTGAGAAGGTGACTGAACAGGTAGATGAGGGTAGAGCAGTTGATGTGGTGTATATGGATTTCAGCAAAGCGTTTGATAAGGTTCCCCACGGTAGGCTATTGCAGAAAATACGGAGGCTGGGGATTGAGGGTGATTTAGAGATGTGGATCAGAAATTGGCTAGCTGAAAGAAGACAGAGGGTGGTGGTTGATGGGAAATGTTCAGAATGGAGTACAGTCACAAGTGGAGTACCACAAGGATCTGTTCTGGGGCCGTTGCTGTTTGTCATTTTTATCAATGACCTAGAGGAAGGCGCAGAAGGGTGGGTGAGTAAATTTGCAGACGATACTAAAGTTGGTGGTGTTGTCGATAGTGTGGAAGGATGTAGCAGGTTACAGAGGGATATAGATAAGCTGCAGAGCTGGGCTGAGAGGTGGCAAATGGAGTTTAATGTAGAGAAGTGTGAGGTGATTCACTTTGGAAGGAATAACAGGAATGCGGAATATTTGGCTAATGGTAAAGTTCTTGAAAGTGTGGATGAGCAGAGGGATCTAGGTGTCCATGTACATAGATCCCTGAAAGTTGCCACCCAGGTTGATAGGGTTGTGAAGAAGGCCTATGGAGTGTTGGCCTTTATTGGTAGAGGGATTGAGTTCCGGAGTCGGGAGGTCATGTTGCAGCTGTACAGAACTCTGGTACGGCCGCATTTGGAGTATTGCGTACAGTTCTGGTCACCGCATTACAGGAAGGATGTGGAGGCTTTGGAGCAGGTGCAGAGGCGATTTACCAGGATGTTGCCTGGTATGGAGGAAAAATCTTATGAGGAAAGGCTGATGGACTTGAGGTTGTTTTCGTTGGAGAGAAGAAGGTTAAGAGGAGACTTAATAGAGGCATACAAAATGATCAGGGGGTTGGATAGGGTGGACAGTGAGAGCCTTCTCCCGTGGATGGAAATGGCTGGCACGAGGGGACATAACTTTAAACTGAGGGGTAATAGATATAGGACAGAGGTCAGAGGTAGGTTCTTTACGCAAAGAGTAGTGAGGCCGTGGAATGCCCTACCTGCTACAGTAGTGAACTCGCCAACATTGAGGGCATTTAAAAGTTTATTGGATAAACATATGGATGATAATGGCATAGTGTAGGTTAGATGGCTTTTGTATCGGTGCAACATCGTGGGCCGAAGGGCCTGTACTGCGCTGTATTGTTCTATGTTCTATGTTCTATGAGCAGCTCCATTTCTTAAAGATACATTTCTTAAACACCCATTTCTTAAAGGGTACTCTCACATGACAGTACGGGCTAGGTACATTCTAACAAGAAGAAAAGGCAGGAGGGGACCCAAAGCCAGGGATTCTTGGATGCAGGAGAAGATAGAGCACATGATAAAACAAAAAATATTGCATTAGATCTTGTATTATGCATATCAGCGAATTCTTCAAGCAGGAACAAGCCCAAAAGGTATGGCCCAGATCTTCCGATCTGCTGCGATGTTGTGTGGATCACCGGTTACCATGATTAAAAGTGCAGCTTTACCTTTTCCCATCCTTCAAGCTAGGAGTTCTGGTGCCACAGCAGGGATCCACAAACAGTACCGGTGAGGATACATAGCAGCAGGGTCATGCACTCTTATGATTTCACCAGCTCAATTGACTCTCCTTAAGATCACCTTGACTGTAGTGTTAAGTTTTTTTAAGTTCTTAAGTTTTTTTGAACTATTTCTAATATTTAAGTTTTTTAATTGCTGTCATGAGTTTGTGATGACCAGTGAGCATTATCAGGCACGCAAAGAGGCAGGGTAAGAACTGTCGGGAGGGGTTTGAGCAAGAGATGACCACTGTCAAGGCTGGGGCGGAGGGGAGAGGAAGAGTGTAACATTGTCGGACATGTGGGGGATGCTTGAGGTGATCAGTGTCAGGATTATGGAGGGGGTGGGGTGAGCATCATCAGAGATGTGAGCATGTTAGGGATGCATGATGAAGCAGCATCTGCGGTGTGAGGAGCTGAAGTGAGAATGTCTGGACATGGGGGGGGGGGGGGGGGGTGGGGGGGTTTGTCACCATCTTGCATTCCCGAGCAAAGCATTGTTGGGGATGAGTGAGGATTGCTGGGGTGGGAGTGGTTGAGCATTGTTGGGGGTGCGGGGACAGGTGAGTATTGTCGGGTGCTGAGGCAGATAAGCATCGTCAGGGTTATTGGGGCAGGTGAGCATTGTTGAGGATGTTGGGGGTGTGGGGAACATGAATAGAATGGCAGTTAACATAAAAGTTAACCAACCCAAAAATCTTCTAACGGTAAATGAATAATAAGATGCCGGGTAGGGCCCATTAGGGACAAAGAAAGTGATATATGCCTAGAGCTTCAGGCCAAGGCTAGAATACTTCATGGGCACTTTTGCATTGGTGTTTGCTAAGAGGGTGCTGACAAAATGTCAGTGGAAACGGTTCAGATGATTTGCATCCCAGGTTGCTAACTGAAGTGGGGGTGGGACAGTGGAAGGGCTTCCCATAATCTTCCAACTCTCCCTAATTACTGGAGGTGTCAGAGGATTAGAGAGTGGTATGAAAGTACAAAGGATATTCCTAGTAACTTCAAATCAGACTCTTTAATACCTGTGGTGGGTAAGGTTTTAGAAACAGTAATCAGGGAAAAAAATTAAAGGTACTTGACAAGGTTTGAGTTAGTTAACAAAATCCAGCACATATTTTTAAAAGGCAGATTATATCCAACTAATCCAACTGATTTTTTTGATCAAAGTAACAGCGAAGGATAATGAAAAATAAAAACTTGGCTTAAGGACAGAAAGGACAGAGTTGTGGTAAATGGTTGTTTTTCATACTACAGGATGGTGGGCAGTGGTGTTCCCCAAGGATTAGTGCTAGGATCACAAGGATTAGTGCTAGGATCACAAGGGTTAGTGCTAAGATCACAAGGGTTAGTGCTAGGATCACAAGGGTCAGTGCTAGGATCACAAGGGTTAGTGCTAGGATCACAAGGGTTAGTGCTAGGATCACAAGGGTTAGTGCTAGGATCGCTGCGTCTTTGGTAACATACAAGTGACTACGATATTGAAATATAGAGTAACATTTCAAAAATTTCCAATGATGCCATACTTGGAGGTGTGGCAAACGGTGGGGATAATTTGTGATTGTAACAGTATATAGGTAGGCTAGACAAAGAGGCAGACAAATAACAGATGGAATTTGACATGAAGAAGCAGAAAAGATTGGGCAGGCACTTAAAGGCATAGTTATAAAGAATGTGCAGAGTCAAAGGGAACTGGGGTTCATGCGCATGAATAATGGAAGCTGTCAGAACATATTGAGAGAATAGTTGGCACATCATATAAAGTCTTGGGCTTCATTAACAGAAGCATCGCGTACATCAGTAAGTATGTATGCTGAAGCTTTCGAAAGCTCTACTTAGACCACCACTAGAGTACTGCTATTCAGTTCTGCTCACCATTCTTTAGGAAGGATGCAAAAGACCTTGAGAAAGTGCAGAGGAGCCTTTCCACAATTGGGAGTTAGCTACAAGGAAAAAGTATTCCCATTAGTTAATGATACAAGGACTAAGAACACAGATTTAAGATTTTGGGCAGGGGATATGGGGAAGATGTGAGGAAGAACCTTATTACACAGCACATGGTAATGTAACCCATTGCCTCCAAGTGTAGTGGAAATGCTGAATGATTTCAAAAGGAAATTAGATAGGCACTTGAGGAAAATTGGCTAAGTATTAATGCATTTAATAATGAAAATCTAATGGAAGATTTTCCAAAACCACTGGCTTCAAACCCAACTCCAAACTCTGTTCTCGCGCCACCAAATCCACCCCTTCCCTTGTCACTGTCTGAATCCAAGCTTCTTAAAAATATATATTTTTATTCTCCTCCTTTTTCATATTTTCATCCAAATTTCCACCCACCACCAAACAATCAACGGCAACAAATACAATGTCAATCCCCAAGTCAACAATCCCTTCCTCCCACCAACTCCCAAACAACCCTCAACATTTTAAATACAAACATCAAAGAAAAGGAATCCAGAATCCACCATCAACCCATACATAGTCACCAACAACATACACAGTCCAAACCCCGCCTCCCTCCCAACGTTCAATGTCATCCAACTTTTGAAAGTGCACAATAAACAAAGCCCATGAATTGTAGAACCCTTCCATCCTTCCCCTCGACTCAAACTTCACGTTCTCAAGTGTTAAAAACTCCAACAGATTCCCCCCTCCGCTCCAGGGCTCACGGTGAAGGAGCTGATCTCCACCCAACAGGATCTGCCTTCGGGCGATCAGCGAGGCAAAGGCTAAAACATCTGCCTCCACACCCACTCCCAACCCTGGTTGATCCGATACCCCGAATATGGCTTCCAAGCTTCAAGCTTCATTTGTACCACCTTCGAGATTACCCTGAAGACCTCCCTCCAATACCCCTCCAGCTTTGGGCAGGACCAAAACATATGAACGTGATTTTCGGGGCCCCACAATGTTCACAAACATCCTCTACCCCTTAAAGAGTTGGCTGATTCTCGCCTTTGTGAGATGCGCCCTATACACCACCTTCAGCTGGATCAGCCCCAACCTCACACACAAAGTTGAAGTATTCAACCGCCAGAGCACCTCACATTAAAACCACTCCTCCATGTCCTCTCCCAACTCATCTTCCCATTTTGTCTTAATCCCCTCCAGCAGTGCCTTCTCTTCTCCCAGGATCACCCCATACATCGCCGACACCACCCCCTTCTCCACTCCCCCTGTCGTCAGCACCACCTCCAACAGAGTGGGGCGGCGCCATCAGAAAGCTCTGTATCTCCTTCCTAGCAAAATCTCGGACCTGCATATATACCAAACATTTCCCCCTGCCCAAACCCATATTTTGCCCACAGCTCCTCCAATCCCGTAAACCGGCACCCAAGAAACAAATCCTTTACTGTCCTGGCTCCCTTTTCCCCCCATCTCCGAAAACTCCCATCCCACTTCCTTGGCTCAAATCTATGATTCCCCCGAATTGGCATTTCCATTGACCCTGCCCTCAGCCTAAAGTGAATTAGGGAACTGCCTCCAGATTCTCAACGTCGCTACTATCACCGGACTCCCCGAGTACTACCCCGGGGCCATCGGGAGCGGCTTTGTTGCCAGGGCCCTCAGCCCCAATCCCCTGCACAGACCCCCTCAGTTCTAACCCACTGGGAGTCACCCCCTCTAACCCAGCTCCTCACCTTCTCAGCATTCGTCACCCAGTAATAATACAGTAAATTCGGGAGACCCAACCATGCTGACTGCCGTCCTCTTTGCAACAGCACCTTCCTAATCCTGGCCACCTTCCCCCCACCCCCCCATATAAACAAGGTAATCATCTTTTCAACCTCCTTGAAAAATACCTTTGGCAGGAAGATCGTCAGGCATTGAAAAATAAACAAAAATCGCGGTAACACATTCATTTTAATTACCTGTACCCGACCTGCCAGTGACAGAGGAAGACCATCCCACTTTGCCAGATCCGCTTTCACCCTCCCCAACAAACTAGTAACAATTAGACCTACAGAGCCCCCCCAAATCCCGTGCCACCTGCACCCCCAGATATCTAAAGTGAGTCACCGCCCTACGGAATGGTAGCCCCCACCCCCCACCTCTGGCCGAGACACCACAAAATATTCACTTTTATCTAAATTTAGCTTCTATCCCAAAAAAGATCCAAACACTCGAAGCAGCTCCAATATGCCACCCATTGACATACTCGGTTCTGATACATACAACAGCAAGTCGTCCACTTACAAAGAAACCCTATGCTCTAACTCATCCCCACCCCCTCACTATCCCTCTCCACACCTCCAAACTCCTCAACGCGGTGGCCAAAGGCTCAATCGCAAGCGCTAACAACAAGGGCATCTCTGCCTGGTCCCACAGTGCAGAACAAAACATCCCGAATTTATGTTATGCGTGCGGACACTCACACCTCAACCCCTCCTCCCTATACAGTAGTCTTACCCAATCTAAAAATCGTGGCCTAATCCCAAACCGCTCCAGAATTGCCATCAAATTCCCCCACTCTACTTGGTTAAACACATTCTCGGCACCCAACTCCACAACCACATCTGTCACCCTCCCCTCTGCCTGCGTCATATCCACGTTCAATACCCTCCTACTGTTCAAAAAGAGCTGCCTTCCCTTCACAAAACCCATCTGATCTTCCCCTTTCACCTTCGGGATGCACTCCTCCAACTACCTTCACCAACACCTTTGCGTCCACATTCAAAAACGATATGGGCCTATATGACCCACATTCTGTCGGATCCTTATCCTTCTTGAGCAACAGGGAGATTGATAGATTGATACCTGCCCCAAAGTCTGTGGCAACAGCCACTTCCCTATCGCTTCCTCAAACATCCCCACCATCAGCGGCGCCAACTTATCTCTAAATTCCTTATATTACTCCACCGGAAACCCATCTTCCCCGATTGCATCCTCCCAATCGCATCTTATATCTCCTGCTCTACTATTGCCCCCTCAAATATAGCCCTATCCTCCTCCCCAACCTTGGGTATTCCAACCCATCCAGGAATTCCTGCATCACCCGATCCTTCCCCGGTGGCTCCTACCTTTACATTCTCCCTTCGAACGCCCTATTAATCGGATCCAGAGCCACCAACAACTTCCCTGCCCTAACCCGCACCTGAACAATTTCTCTCACCGCTCCCTCCCCCCGAAGCTGGTCTGACAATATGCACCCTGCCTTCTCTCCATATTCGTAAACCGCTCCCCTTGCCCTCCTCAGCTGGCACACCGCCTTCCTTGTGGACAGCTGGTCAAAGCTCTCCTGCAACTCCTTCCTCTTTTCCAACTTTGCTGGATCCCCGTCTTTTGCATACCTCCTGTCTACCTCCAACATCTCAGCCATTACCCTTTGACCCTCCACCCTCTCATCCATCTTTGCCTTAAATGAGATCACCTCCTCCCTTACCACCTTTAGAGCTTCCAAAACCACCGCCTGCGAAACCTCCCCCATACAATTAAACCCCACGTATTTTTCAATTACGTTCTCAATCTTATCACAGAACCCTCGGTCTCCCAACAGTAATGTCCACTCCGACCTCTGCACTGCCCCTCTCTCCAACACCATATTGGATTTGATTGGATTTGTTTATTGTCACTTGTACCGAGGTACAGTGAAAAGTATTTTTCTGCGAGCAGCTCAACAGATCATTGAGTACATGGGAAGAAAAGGGAATAAAAGAAAATACATAATAGGGCAACACAAGATGTACAATGTAACTACATAAGCACCGGCATCGGATGAAGCATACAGGTTAATGAGGTCAGTCCATAAGAGGGTCATTTGGGAGTCTGTTAACAGTGGGGAAGAAGCTGTTTTTGAGTCTGTTCGTGCGTGTTCTCAGACTTCTGTACCTCCTGCCCGATGGAAGAAGTTGGAAGAGTGAGTAAGCCGGGTGGGAGGGGTCTTTGATTATGCTGCCCGCTTTCCCCAGGTAGCGGGAGGTGTAGATGGAGTCAATGGATGGGAGGCACGTTCGTGTGATGGACTGGGCGGTGTTCACGACTCTCTGAAGTTTCTTGCGGTCCTGGGCCGAGACGTTGCCATACCAGGCTGTGATGCAGCCAGATAGGATCCTTTCTATGATGTATCTGTAAAAGTTGGTTAGGGTTAATGTCCACCCAATGTGGCGCATGATCCGATATCGCAATTGCCGAATATTCTGACCCCTTGACCCCAGCCAACAGCGTCTTCCCCGCCACAAAAGAAATCAACCTGCGAATAAACCTTATGGCCCGAGGAGAAAAAGGTATACTCCCGCTCTTCAGGTGCAGAAGCCTCCAAGGCTCCACCTCTCCCATCATTAGTCTAGCCAATGCCTTTGCACCACCCCCACCCCCCCCGCACAGGACAAGCGAGCGCATCCGTTACCTGTCCAAACTCGGTTCCTGCACCAACGTCCAGTCTCTACCCACGATCAATTCGTGTGAATCCAAGTCGGGGATGACCCCACACACCTTCTTTACAAATCCTACATCGTCCCAGTTGGGACCACACACGCTTACCAGCGCCACCAGCCTCGCCTACCTCCCTGGTCCGCAACCATTTTCTCCATCTGGAACCGTACTCTTTTGTGAACCAGTACTGCTACCCCTCAAGCCCTGCCGTCAAATCCCGAATGAAACACGTGGCTAACCCAGCCCTTCCTAAGCCTCACCTGATCCTTCAAGTGAGTCTCCTACAGCATTGCCATATCGGCCTTCAAATCTTTCAGATGCGCCAGTGTTAAGTAATGGGTTAAGAGACATTGCAATTAGTTGTCTCATTTATGTTAAGTATCCATTAATTGACACTGATATGTAAAGGGGCTTCAGGTGGCCTCTGTCAGGTGGCGTGTTGTTAAGAGTTTTGTGCAGAGTCTGTGGTGAGTGAAATAAATGGTGTTTGGTGAAAAGGAAGAAGAACTTTAGACTCTTCATTTCACAGCAACTAAAACGTCTAACAGCCAGCCCCCTTGATCTCTTGACTGGGCCTCCCAACTCCCTCACGTTCCATGTAACTATCCTAACCGGGGATCTCTCACTGCCCCTCCCTTCTTATCTACCATTATCATAATTCTGGGCCCTTACCCATGAGCCTGACCCGCCCCTATCCATTGTTAACAACGAACCCCTTCCCCCTCCCAGAATGCCCCCTTGCACTTCCTCTCGAAAAAACCTCACGCAGTATCGAACCCCTCCCCCCCCCGTTTCACACCTCTTAGGCCCTTCGAAGCCTGCTCGCCAGGCTGCAATGTCCGCAGCCCCTCCCCCCACCACACCTCCATTCACTAGCCGACTTAAGTTAGCTAGCGCGGGGCCCCCCATCCAAGGCTTTCTGTCCCGTCCCCTCCCGCCCAATCCCAGGAAAATAATCAAACCCAAATATCTCAACAAAATAAAACTGTCACAACAAAAAATAACAATCAAAAAAAATGTAACCTCCATAACGTGATGTAAAAAATAAAAATATAGGTTAAAAAAAAAACATTTATCCACTCTCCCAACTCCCCATTCACAGTCCACAACCCTTCTTCAGTTCCATTCATCACTTCTGCCCCAAGCCTTCTGCCTTCACGAACGCCTCCACCACCTACACCGTCTCGAAGTAGAAACCTCTGACATTGTAGGTCGCTTTCAGCTTCACTGGATACACCATTCCAAATCGCACCCCGCTGTTGTATAATGCAGTCTTCACTCGGCCAAATGCCGCTCGCATCTTTGCCAGCTCCACCGTCAAGTTCTGTTAAAACCGAACTCCAGCACCAGCCCACTGCACCTCCGGCTTCTGCTTTGCCCAGTTCAAAATCTTCTCCTTCATGTGGAAGAAGATGATGACTGCCCTTGGTGGTTCATTTAACTTTGGCTTCGGCCTCAGCGGCCGATGAGCTTGGTCCAGTTCATACCAAGAGGGCTCCTCTCCCTCCCCCATCTTGGCAGAGTACTCCGTCGGCCTTGAGCTCTCCACCCCCTCGGGTAAGCCCACAATCCTGAAATTTTGCCACCTCGAGCTATTTATTCTCCAAGTTCTCTAGCTTTGCTCTAAGCCCTTATTGGACTCGACCACCCTCCGCAGCTCATCCCCCATTGAGGTGAGCTGATCGCTGTGCTGCGACATGGCCTCTTCCACTCCCTCCATCTTCTCGCCCTGCTCCCTCACCTCGGCCGATGTCTTTGCCACAACCACCCGCACCGGAGCAATTGCCTCCTCCATGAACGCCTTCAAAGCCACTGGCAACTTCCTCAACACCTCCGTACGCTTTGCAAACTGCTTCTCCAGTTCCAAAGGAATCACCTCAGTCATCTTCTCTCCTGTGAGCAGTGCAACCCCACCCAGCAGCCCAGCCTCCACCATCTTGTTAGCTCCCTGGCTGGCCCTCTCAATCGACGATGAACACTCACTCCCTCCCTTCTTCGTGGCTGTTTTCATGAAACCGTTTGACATTCTTTGCCTTCCTTACATTTTCCTAAATCCTATCATTTGCAAATTGCCCCCAGGACCAGACTTTAAAACTCCTAAAAACACGCCTCAACAGGAGCCGCCAACATGCAACTTCCCCTCTATATGCCCCTGTTGCTAACTTTTGGTTGGTTCAATTGGCTCTGTTTTATAACCTTTGCTCTAGAGTCGCCAGGTATCTTTATGATACCACCACGAGGTTTAAGTTCAAGGAATGATCAATAACTCAACACACCAATTAGTAAGATTCAAATCAAAACACATTTATTATATACAGTAAGTCACTACTTATGCATATAACTCTACTTTCTAGACTATTTCTATCACTAAAAGGCCTTTACTTAGCTTTGGAATTGGCCCACCAGATCAGGGGAACAAATGCCTTTCGTTCAGGCCCCGAGTCTGCAGGATTCAAAAGCTGGTATGGACTCGTAGCTAGGAGCGCCTATCTCATAGCGAGCGTTGACTGGAGACTTACTTGGTTGATGTGGCCGCTTGGGCAGTTCACTCTCAGGGGTTGATTCGCGTTGTTGAGTGACCATGCCAAGAAGGACAATTTGAACTTGGGGGCTTTACTTTATAGTCCCCAGGGGCTTCCCGCCCTTCGGGGCGGACCCCGTACCTGGTTTCAAGTGATTGGACTTCGTTCCAATCATTTGGTTCGATTTCTCCAATGCTGGAGCGGTTCGCTGATCGTTGGGCGGTCTTTAAGTGTCAGTTAACCTCTTTTGTGTTGGCTCCTGCTGGCGCCGAAGAGTCTGGCTTGGCCTTGTTTACCTTAAAATGTTTCGATTGTTCCCGGGGATTGCTCATTACTATGTAGATGGTTGCTACATTACTATGCAAATTGCTGCTTGTATCAATGCTGTCTGGGTTTCTGCAGAGTCTAATACACAGTAAACTTGCACCTGCTAGTTTGTGCCTGTGTTGGCTGAATTTTCCTTCAGCCTTTGCGGTTCTCCATTTTAAGTCAGGAAGTGGCCAACTCAGGTGGCTACAGCCCCCCCCCCCCCCCCGCAAGTCTTGTCTGAATCCAAGCTTGACTGTTCAAAACCTTGTCACCCTATCTGACTCTGAGATGAACTACTGAAGTGCCCACTTCCACCTCTGTAAGATTCATCGTCTTCACTTCAGTTCCTCTGCCTTTGTTATCTCTAGACTATTTTTATTCTTACCCGGCGAGCCTCCTATCTTTCACTCTACATAAACTTGCTCCTGGCCAAAACTCTCTTGCCCGTATTCTAACTTGCACCGAGCCCCATTCACTCATCGCCACTGTGCTTGCTGACAAATATTGACTCCTGGTCAGGCTACCTGCCCTAACATCTGCTAGAGTTTAGAAAAGTAAGAGGCGACTTGATCAAAACCTTTAAGATCCTGAGGGGAATTGACAGGGTTGATGTGGCGAGGATGTTTCCTCTTGTCAGAGAATCAAGAACTAGGGGTCACTGTTTAAAAATAAAGGGGTGCTCATTTAAGACAGAGATGAAGAAACGTTTTTTTCTCAAAGGGTTATGAGTCTCTGAATTTTCTTCCTCAAAAGGCAGTGGAAGCAGCGTCTTTAAATATTTTTAAGTCCAAGGTAGATAGATTCTTGATTAACAAGGGGGTGAAAGGTTATCGGGGGTAGGCAGGCATGTGGGGTTGAAGTTACAATCAGATCAGCCATGATCTTAATGAATGCCGGAGCACACCCTGAAGCATTTCATAGCAATAGTAAATATATTTATTAATTGGCTATGTAGACAAGCCTGGCAGCTAATTACATAAATCAGACTTGAGGGATTGAGTGACCTATTCCTGCTCCTAATTCATATGTTTATTACTATGACTTGGTAGCAAATTTTGTTTGATAACACTCCTTTGACACCTTGAGACATTTTATTTCATTTATGTCGCTGTAATGCATGTATGCTGAATTGTTAAAAGCTTAACACAAATGTTAAATGCAGTATTCTTTCGCAGTGCAGTTTGCTTTGATAACTTTAATGACACAACATTTGGGTTACAGATTTCAATAACAATACGAGTAACAACTCACAAGATTTAGATGCTGTGTCATGGAATAGTGTGCTGTGAGTGGATACAAAAAGAAAATGACAGGACTGACAGCGGCTGTCAGCAGCTGTTTGCCTTTGGTACCTTGCCCACTGAAGAATTGAACAAAATCACCTTGCAAGGTGTTGTTCTCTGCCTCCAGAGGTAACATATATATTACAGCCCTGCAACCAAAAGCAGCAGTGTTAAAAGTGAGCAAACCTGGATCCCTCGTTCATAGCATACCATGAAGCATTTGTAGCCAATTAATAAATATATTTACTATTGCGATGTAGGCAAGAATGGCAGCTAATTTAAATCAGCCCCCACAAATAATGGGAATAAATCTCCAATTAATCTGTTTTGGTTGCGGGAAGATTGTTGGCTCGGGTAGAATTGACAGACAAAGCCTTGAGTTAGCATCTCATCTGAAAGATGTGATACAATTGGGATTTAAAATATCTAGTCTTTTAAATACCATTCTTGGAGATAGATGTTTCTATTTCTCCAATTAAAACTGGACTCTCAGGATAGACTGCAGGATAATGTTCATTAAAATCATGGGGGGATAGTGGTGTAGTGGCACTCTGGACCAGCAATCAAGAGACCCCGGAGAATCCTCTGGGGACCCAGGTTCGAATCCCACCACGGCAGATTGTTGACCCATCCCATCCCATCTGTCGTTTAGGGAAGGAAATCTGCCCTCCTTAACTGATGGAGACTCCAGATCCACAGTAATATGGTTGACTCTTAAATTAGTGATGGGTAATAAATGCAGGCCTGCACACCCACATTCCATGAATGAAAATTTAAAAATTTGAGCAGTTCAACTCAGGAATGAAGAGCTGTTCAAGGTCCCGTTTGATTGGAAAACAGCACATGCCACAAGATCTACATAAGGGATTTTGATGAAGACGGTCATTCAGTTCAGTTGGTCTCACCTTTCAAGATATCTCTGTTTAAAATCGGAAATGCAGGGTGCTTAACACACACTATGTTAGATTAGAATGCAGATGTCAGGTTCAAACCAACAGATTTTTACTCCACAGCAAGAATACCATCACTGAATTAGGAAAGGCACTTCCATTCATCTATAATCGTGTCTCTCAAAAGCATCTCAAAGACTTCACATATAATGATTAATCTTCAACTATTTCACCAGTAAAGTCGCTGAAGTCCCAGATGACTGGAGGCTGCTTTTTCTTTTTGGGGGGTGGGGGGATCTGACTGGTGGTGATTTAACCTGAGGATCACCACACCTCAGGTGAGGGGCAAGGTTGAGAAGGTCGACCTTCATAAATAACCTCAGCCAGTACAGGGATTGAACCAGTACTGTTGGCCTCTATCTGTATCTCAAACCAGCTGTCCAGCCAACTGAGCTAAGCTGGCCCCTATAGGTGAACATACACAGCATGTTCTCTGACATAGCAATATTAATATACGGTTCAATTCCCGTACCAGCCTCCCCGAACAGGCGCCGGAATGTGGCGACAAGGGGCTTTTCACATTAACTTCATTTGAAGCCTTCTTGTGACACGAAGCGATTTTCATTTCATTTAATACACTTTCTGTAGTAGGCAGAAACGTTGGTCAGGAGCACTGGGAGAACTCTTTGCTCTTCTTTATTGCTGTGGAATATTTAACAACCAATTCAACGGACAGAGACTTGAGTTAAGTTCTGATCCAAAAGACAGTACAATTCATCACATTTCAGTCCTGAACAGAAATGATGAGCTCAGGTCATGGTGAGAGGGTGCTCACAACCTTTTGAGTCTGCTACCAAAACAACTATGCAGGCACCAATGCACAAGTTAAATCACCAACAATTATCATGCAGACTGGCAAATCATGTTTCCATACATTTTAGACTTCATTTAGTTCCTGACATTGCAAGAAAAGTATGCATGTATAAAGACACTCAGAAGCAATTTGTTGAAAAGTTGATTAGGAACATGGACTCCTGTGTTGAAATACAGAGATTTCTAGACATCGAAACTGCAATTGCAAAGTAATGAAAATGTGGACCACAAAGCTAGTAAGCAGAAGCTGTTATTTAAAGAAAAACAACAGACCTTGCATCTGGAAATACTGGAATTGCACAACAGGGCAATCTCGAGAAGGTGGGGTTAATATTTTGTGAGTGCCCTTCATGAGAATTAATGTCAAATGAAACAAATTGGTAACCCAGCTTTCCTCTTTTGGATAATTACATGTTGCATTTATTTCAGAAGAACAACATTCATTAAGTTTATTTATGGCTATATTTTACAATATTAGCTGTACCATACCAGGTCTCGGCCAAAGGCTTGCGAGAGGATCATTTCTTGTTCAAGTTTCTTTTTGATATATTCGGCAGATAGAACCATGCCCTGTAAAGAAATCAGGATGCGCACAAAATAAATTGTAAACCCTAGTTACAGAGGTAACAGCATGCTTGATATTTCATTTAATTAATAACAATAAAAATTAGTAATGCAAAATGGAAACTAAATGAAACGTTAAAAATCACCTCTCACTTGGGACTTCACAACTAAAACGTCTCAATTTTACTATTATCAGCTTTCTAATAACATGCTCTGGCCACTGGCCCTCGATGCTTGAAGACAGTGTGAAGTCCTGAAATTCCAGCCACAACCTACCAGCAAAGGAATTGTTTCACGCTATCAGGCAGGATCTGCATCAAGTGACACGGGCGACTTGGACAGATCCTGGGCGAAATTCTCCGTTATCGGCGGAAAGTCCGCCGATCGGCGCAAAAAACGGCGCAAATCCGACTTGCGTCACATCGGGAAAATGGGTCGATAGTCTCTGGCCCGAAATGGGCTAGCAGCGACATAACGGGATCCACGCTTGCGCAGTGGTTCACGTCGTGCAGCGTCATACGTGCCGCACGGCGTGACGGCTCATAAGGTCGCGCTGCTCCCCCCCACCCGACCGGAACACCCGACCGCAACACCCGACTGGATGGCTGGCCGCCGCTCAGCCCCGAGGTTCGAGTCACGCGATGTGGAGGCGCTCATGGACACGGTGGAGCAGAGGAGGGACGCCCTGTATCCCGGGCACGGCCGCAGAGTTGCCCCACGCCACAGCCGGCGTCTGTGGAGGGAAGTGGCAGAGGCTGTCACTGCTGTGGCCCTGACACCACGGACAGGCACCCAGTGCCACAAGAAGGTGAACGACCTCGTCAGAGCAGGCAGGGTGAGCCTCCCCCATATCCCCCCTCCCCCGTATCCCCCATATCCTCCCTCCCCCATATTCCCCCTCCCCCATATCCCCCCCTCCCCATATCCCCCCTCCCCCATATCCCCCCTCCCCCATATCCCCCCCTCCCCCATATCCCCAAGTGAATCCAGCCCTAACCTTAACCTCTGCAATGCATGCGCAACCGATGGCGTGCATTCATATACCTGCCTAACAGTGTTACCTTTTACCCCTGCCACCCGCCCCCCCCCCCCCCCCCCCCACAGGAGAAGCGCGCACACAACAATAGGGAGCATGTGAGGACTGGAGGAGGCCCCGCTGATGAGAGGCCACTGACCGAACACCAGGAAAGGGCCCTGGAACTGGCTGGCGGACCTGAGGACCGGGAGGTTGCTGATGCAGAGGTCGGGGGTGTACTAGCAAGTGAGCCACCGACAGCCCGTCCCCATATCCCCCTCCCCCGTATCACCTGATCACTGCCTGATGTCTAACCATGCATGCTTCATTGTGTATTGCAGGACCAAACGTCCAGGCACCCATCCCCGCAGATGCAGACCGCTCGCAGGATGCCCCTCGGAGACCACGGGAGACGGAGAGACCCGCACCCTCCAGCATGCGACGCCCGCAGGATGCCCCTCGGAGACCACGGGAGACGGAGAAACCCGCACCCTCCAGCATGCGACGCCCGCAGGATGCCCCTCGCACACCACGGGAGACAGAGAGACCTGGAGCAACAGGGAGACGACACCCCCGTCACGTGCGGGAGCGACCACCCAGCGACGAGGGGGGCAGCCACAGGCCCCCGTCACATCTGAGCCAGGACACCACTACCCAGGACACCACTACCCGGGACACCACTACCCGGGACACCACTACCCGGGACACCACTACCCGGGACACCACTGCCCGGGACACCACTACCCGGGACACCACTACCCGGGACACCACTACCCGGGAAGACGAAATACCGGACAGTGACTCAGAGTGGATGGGTGGAGACGAACCCCCACCCCAAAGTGCCATGGACTCAGAGTTGGACGAAGAGCACGACACAACGCCACTGCTGTCACCAACACCCTCCACCATCGCAGAAACACTCACCACGGTTGGGCACTTTAGTGATGAGGCGTCTGGTACACTCACTGGTGCACACAACACAGCCGTCCCGGTACAGCAGGTGGAGGTAGGAGCAGCAGAGGGGCCAGGCGGTCGGAGGGCAGCCCAGCCCAAGCGAACATCTGCCGCCAGATGGATCCCGGGTTCCTGCAGTTACCACACCCACACATAGATCCGATGCAACCACCGACCCGGAGACGAGCGAAGAGGGTGACGGGCGGCTTGCGGCGGCTGCGGTCGCAGGTGGAGGAGTCCACCCGCGTCCAGGAGCTGGGAGTGGTGCCGGTCATGCGTGCCACCCAGGCCGACACCGCACGGGTGGCGTCCGCGGTGGAGGCAATGGGTGCGACGGTGTCAGACATGGGGAACGGTTTGCGAGGCCTGGGGCTTTCCGTGCAGGCGGCGTCTGTGGCCCAGGAAATGGCTGCCCTCTCACAGGAGGCCATGAGCCAGTGCCAGCGCCAGATGGCAGAGGCGCTCAACGCCATAGCCCAGTCTCAGCAGGCCATGGCCCAGTCTCAGCAGGCCATGGCCCAGTCTCTGCAGGCCATGGCCCAGTCTCAGCAGGCCATGGCCCAGTCTCTGCAGGCCATCGCTGAGGGCATCGGCGCCAGTGGCCATGTGCGAGCCGGTGTCGCATTGTCACAGACAGGGTTTGCCAACCCCCTGGGCTCCATGGCTGCAAACCTGCAGACCCCTGTCGATACCAGCACGGGCCTCCAGGACTGGCAGCGCCAGATGTCGGGGGGGCGTCGGATGGCCAGTCCGTTCGCATCCCCCACCCATGTAGAGGCCTGGGAGCCATCGGGCACCCCGAGGGAGGAGGTGGTGGTGTGGGCCGTCCCGGCTCCCTCTGTAGGGGAGGTCCCGGTACACCGCGACACCTCGGACTCCCCCCCTTCCGTCCCAGCTGCATCGGGTGGGCAACGGGCAGGACAGGCTGGCAGCTCGCCATCCCAGTCGTCCGAACCGCAGCCTGGCCCATCTAGGCCAGGACGCCCCAGGAAACGGCCGCCAAAGGGATCCAGTGTCAGAGGGCAGGAATCACAGGAGTCCACCTCCAGTTCTGCTGTACCGTCTGGGGAACCACGTAGACGTAGTCAAAGGGCCCGTAAGGCCAAACAATTAGACACTGAGTAAGTTGGCACGGTTGCAGGGCACAGATGAGTTTTAGGGGCTAGGGCACGTGCATGAACTCCTTTGGTTATTAA
>NW_027309151.1:0-50000 GCF_047496885.1 Scyliorhinus torazame | reverse complement strand
TAAACTGCGGGGCTATGGGGTAGCGTTTAAACAGCGGGGGGTATGGGGTAGGGTTTAAACAGCGGGGGTAAGGGGTAGGGTTTAAACTGCGGGGCTATGGGGTAGGGTGAGAAACGGGGGGTATGGGGGTAGGGTGAGAAACGGGGGGTAAGGGGTAGCGTTTAAACAGTGGGGGTATGGGGTAGGGTTTAAACTGCGGGGCTATGGGGTAGGGTTTAAACAGCGGGGGTATGGGGTAGGGTTTAAACAATGGGGGGTACGGGGTAGGGTTTAAACAGTGGGGGTACGGGGTAGTGTTTTAAACTGCGGGGCTATGGGGTAGTGTTTAAACTGCGGGGGGTAAGGGGTAGGGTTTAAACTGCGGGGCTATGGGGTAGGGTTTAAACAGTGGGGGTATGGGGTAGGGTTTAAACAGTGGGGGTGTGGGGTAGGGTTTAAACTGCGGGGGTGTGGGGTAGTGTTTAAACTGCGGGGGTAAGGGGTAGGGTTTAAACTGCGGGGGCTATGGGGTAGGGTTTAAACAGTGGGGGCTATGGGGTAGGGTTTAAACAGCGGGGGTATGGGGTAGGGTTTAAACAATGGGGGTACGGGGGTAGGGTTTTAAACAGTGGGGGTACGGGGTAGTGTTTAAACTGCGGGGCTATGGGGGTAGTGTTTAAACTGCGGGGGTAAGGGGTAGGGTTTAAACTGCGGGGCTATGGGGTAGGGTTTAAACAGTGGGGGTATGGGGTAGGGTTTAAACAGCGGGGGGTATGGGGTAGTGTTTAAACTGCGGGGGTGTGGGGTAGGGTTTAAACTGCGGGGCTATGGGGTAGGGGTTTAAACAGTGGGGGTGTGGGGTAGGGGTTTAAACTGGGGGGGTATGGGGTAGTGTTTAAACTGCGGGGGTAAGGGGTAGGGTTTAAACTGCGGGGCTATGGGGTAGGGTTTAAACAGTGGGGGTATGGGGTAGGGTTTAAACAGCGGGGGTGTGGGGTAGGGTTTAAACTGCGGGGGTGTGGGGTAGGGTTTAAACAGCGGGGGTATGGGGTAGGGTTTAAACTGCGGGGGTATGGGGTAGGGTTTAAACAGCGGGGGTATGGGGTAGGGTGAGAAACGGGGGGTATGGGGTAGGGTTTAAACTGCGGGGGTATGGGGTAGGGTTTAAACTGTGGGGGTACGGGGTAGTGTTTAAACAGTGGGGGTATGGGGTAGTGTTTAAACAGCGGGGGTACGGGGTAGGGTTTAAACTGCGGGGGTATGGGGTAGGGTTTAAACTGCGGGGCTATGGGGTAGGGTTTAAACTGCGGGGGTATGGGGTAGGGTTTAAACTGCGGGGGTATGGGCTAGGGTTTAAACAGTGGGGGTATGGGGTAGGGTTTTAAACTGCGGGGGTCTGGGGTAGGGTTTTAAACTGCGGGGGTGTGGGGTAGGGTTTAAACTGCGGGGGGTATGGGGTAGGGTTTAAACTGCGGGGGTATGGGGTAGGGTTTAAACTGCGGGGGTTATGGGGTAGGGTTTAAACTGCGGGGGGTATGGGGTAGGGTTTCAACTGCGGGGGTATGGGGTAGGGTTTAAACTGCGGGGGGTATGGGGTAGGGTTTAAACTGCGGGGGTATGAGGTAGGGTTAAAACTGCGGGGCTATGGGGTAGGGTTTAAACAGCGGGGATATGGGGTAGGGTTTAAACAGCGGGGGTATGGGGTAGGGTTTAAACTGCGGGGGTATGGGGTAGGGTTTAAACTGCGGGGGGTGTGGGGTAGGGTTTAAACAGTGGGGGTATGGGGTAGTGTTTAAACAGCGGGGGTATGGGGTAGGGTTTAAACTGCGGGGGTATGGGGTAGGGTGAGAAACGGGGGGTATGGGGTAGGGTTTAAACAGCGGGGGGTATGGGGTAGTGTTTAAACAGCGGGGGTATGGGGTAGGGTTTAAACAGCGGGGGTATGGGGTAGGGTGAGAAACGGGGGGTATGGGGTAGGGTTTAAACTGCGGGGGTATGGGGTAGGGTGAGAAACGGGGGGGTATGGGGTAGGGTTTAAACTGCGGGGGTATGGGGTAGGATTTAAACTGCGGGGGTATGGGCTAGGGTTTAAACGGTGGGGGTACGGGGTAGTGTTTAAACAGTGGGGGTACGGGGGTAGTGTTTAAACAGCGGGGGTATGGGGTAGGGTTTAAACAGCGGGGGTATGGGGTAGGGTTTAAACTGCGGGGGTATGGGGTAGGGTTTAAACTGCGGGGGTATGGGGTAGGGTTTAAACAGCGGGGGTATGGGGTAGGGTTTAAACTGCGGGGGTAAGGGGTAGGGTTTAAACAGGGGGGGTACGGGGTAGGGTTTAAACTGCGGGGGGTATGGGGTATGGGGTAGGGTTTAAACTGCGGGGGTATGGGGTAGGGTTTAAACTGCGGGGGTATGGGGTAGTGTTTAAACAGCGGGGGTATGGGGTAGGGTTTAAACTGCGGGGGTATGAGGTAGGGTTTAAACTGCGGGGGTATGGGGTAGGGTTTAAACTGCGGGGGTATGAGGTAGGGTTTAAACTGCGGGGTGTGGGGTAGGTTTAAACTGCGGGGGTATGAGGTAGGGTTTAAACTGCGGGGGGTGTGGGGTAGGGTTTAAACAGCGGGGGTATGGGTAGGGTTTAAACAGCGGGGGTATGGGGTAGGGGTTTAAACTGCGGGGGTGTGGGGTAGGGTTTAAACAGTGGGGGTATGGGGTAGGGTTTAAACAGTGGGGGTATGGGGTAGGGTTTAAACTGCGGGGGTATGGGGTAGGGTGAGAAACGGGGGGTATGGGGTAGGGTTTAAACTGCGGGTTATGGGGTAGGGTTTAAACAGCGGGGGTATGGGGTAGGGTTTAAACAGCGGGGGTATGGGGTAGGGTGAGAAACGGGGGGTATGGGGTAGGGTTTAAACAGCGGGGGTATGGGGTAGGGTTTAAACTGCGGGGGTAAGGGGTAGGGTTTAAACTGCGGGGGTATGGGGTAGGGTTTAAACAGCGGGGATATGGGGTAGGGTTTAAACTGTGGGGGTATGGGGTAGGGTTTAAACTGGGGGGGTATGGGGTAGGGTTTAAACAGCGGGGGTATGGGGTAGGGTTTAAACTGCGGGGGTATGTGGTAGGGTTTAAACTGGGGGGGTATGGGGTAGGGTTTAAACAGCGGGGGTATGGGTAGGGTTTAAACTGCGGGGGTATGAGGTAGGGTTTTAAACTGCGGGGGTAAGGGGTAGGGTTTAAACTGCGGGGGTATGGGGTAGGGTTTAAACAGCGGGGGTATGGGGTAGTGTTTAAACAGCGGGGATATGGGGTAGGGTTTAAACTGTGGGGGTATGGGGTAGGGTTTAAACTGGGGGGGTATGGGGTAGGGTTTAAACTGCGGGGGATATGGGGTAGGGTTTAAACTGCGGGGGTATGGGGTAGGGTTTAAACTGGGGGGGTATGGGGTAGGGTTTAAACTGCGGGGGGTATGGGGTAGGGTTTAAAATGCGGGGGTATGGGGTAGGGTTTAAACTGCGGGGGTATGGGGTAGGGTTTAAACTGCGGGGGTATGGGGTAGGGTTTAAACTGCGGGGGTATGGGGTAGGGTTTAAACTGCGGGGGGTATGTGATAGGGTTTAAACTGCGGGGGTATGGGGTAGGGTTTAAACAGCGGGGGTATGGGGTAGGGTTTAAACAGCGGGGGTATGGGGTAGGGTGAGAAACGGGGGGTATGGGGTAGGGTTTAAACTGCGGGGGTATGGGGTAGGGTGAGAAACGGGGGGTATGGGGTAGGGTTTAAACTGCGGGGGTATGGGGTAGGATTTAAACTGCGGGGGTATGGGCTAGGGTTTAAACGGTGGGGGTACGGGGTAGTGTTTAAACAGTGGGGGTACGGGGTAGTGTTTAAACAGCGGGGGTATGGGGTAGGGTTTAAACAGCGGGGGTATGGGGTAGGGTTTAAACTGCGGGGGTATGGGGTAGGGTTTAAACTGCGGGGGTATGGGGTAGGGTTTAAACAGCGGGGGTATGGGGTTAGGGTTTAAACTGCGGGGGTAAGGGGTAGGGTTTAAACAGGGGGGGTACGGGTAGGGTTTAAACTGCGGGGGGTATGGGGTAGGGTTTAAACTGCGGGGGTATGGGGTAGGGTTTAAACTGCGGGGGTATGGGGTAGTGTTTAAACAGCGGGGGTATGGGGTAGGGTTTAAACTGCGGGGGTATGAGGTAGGGTTTAAACTGCGGGGGTATGGGGTAGGGTTTAAACTGCGGGGGTATGAGGTAGGGTTTAAACTGCGGGGGTGTGGGGTAGGGTTTAAACTGCGGGGGTATGAGGTAGGGTTTAAACTGCGGGGGTGTGGGGTAGGGTTTAAACAGCGGGGGTATGGGGTAGGGTTTAAACAGCGGGGGTATGGGGTAGGGTTTAAACTGCGGGGGTGTGGGGTAGGGTTTAAACAGTGGGGGTATGGGGTAGGGTTTAAACAGTGGGGGTATGGGGTAGGGTTTAAACTGCGGGGGTATGGGGTAGGGTGAGAAACGGGGGGTATGGGGTAGGGTTTAAACTGCGGGGTTATGGGGTAGGGTTTAAACAGCGGGGGTATGGGGTAGGGTTTAAACAGCGGGGGTATGGGGTAGGGTGAGAAACGGGGGGTATGGGGTAGGGTTTAAACAGCGGGGGTATGGGGTAGGGTTTAAACTGCGGGGGTAAGGGGTAGGGTTTAAACTGCGGGGGTATGAGGTAGGGTTTAAACAGCGGGGATATGGGGTAGGGTTTAAACTGTGGGGGTATGGGGTAGGGTTTAAACTGGGGGGGTATGGGGTAGGGTTTAAACAGCGGGGGTATGGGGTAGGGTTTAAACTGCGGGGGTATGTGGTAGGGTTTAAACTGGGGGGGTATGGGGTAGGGTTTAAACAGCGGGGGTATGGGGTAGGGTTTAAACTGCGGGGGTATGAGGTAGGGTTTAAACTGCGGGGGTAAGGGGTAGGGTTTAAACTGCGGGGGTATGGGGTAGGGTTTAAACAGCGGGGGTATGGGGTAGTGTTTAAACAGCGGGGATATGGGGTAGGGTTTAAACTGTGGGGGTATGGGGTAGGGTTTAAACTGGGGGGGTATGGGGTAGGGTTTAAACTGCGGGGGATATGGGGTAGGGTTTAAACTGCGGGGGTATGGGGTAGGGTTTAAACTGGGGGGGTATGGGGTAGGGTTTAAACTGCGGGGGGTATGGGGTAGGGTTTAAAATGCGGGGGTATGGGGTAGGGTTTAAACTGCGGGGGTATGGGGTAGGGTTTAAACTGCGGGGGTATGGGGTAGGGTTTAAACTGCGGGGGTATGGGGTAGGGTTTAAACTGCGGGGGGTATGTGATAGGGTTTAAACTGCGGGGGTATGGGGTAGGGTTTAAACTGCAGGGGGTATGGGGTAGGGTTTAAACTGCGGGGGGTATGGGGTAGGGTTTAAACTGCGGGGGTATGGGGTAGGGTTTAAACTGCGGGGGGTATGGGGTAGGGTTTAAACTGCGGGGGTATGAGGTAGGGTTTAAACTGCGGGGGTATGGGGTAGGGTTTAAACTGCGGGGGGTATGGGGTAGGGTTTAAACTGCGGGGGTATGGGGTAGGGTTTAAACTGCGGGGGTATGGTGTAGGGTTTAAACTGCAGGGGCTATGGGGTAGTGTTTAAACAGCGGGGGTATGGGGTAGGGTTTAAACTGCAGGGGGTATGGGGTAGGGTTTAAACTGCGGGGGTATGAGGTAGGGTTTAAACTGCGGGGGTATGAGGTAGGGTTTAAACTGCGGGGGTACGGGATAGGGTTTAAACTGCGGGGGTATGGGGTAGGGTTTAAACTGCGGGGGTGTGGGGTAGGGTTTAAACTGCGGGGGTATGAGGTAGGGTTTAAACTGCGGGGGTATGAGGTAGGGTTTAAACTGCGGGGGTATGAGGTAGGGTTTAAACTGCGGGGGTACGGGATAGGGTTTAAACTGCGGGGGTATGGGGTAGGGTTTAAACTGCGGGGGTGTGGGGTAGGGTTTAAACTGCGGGGGTATGAGGTAGGGTTTAAACTGCGGGGGTATGAGGTAGGGTTTAAACTGCGGGGTTTGGGGTAGAGTGAGAAATTCCGGGGGTATTGGGGCTGGTTCAGCACAGGGCTAAAAAGCTGGCTTTTAAAACAGACCAAGGCAGGCCAGCAGCACGGTTCAATTCCCGTACCAGCCTCCCCGAACAGGCGCCAGAATGTGGCGACTAGGGGCTTTTCACAGCAACTTCATTTCAAGCCTACTTGTGACAATAAGCGATTTTCATTTTTTTTTTTTTAGAGAGATAAACAGCTGGGGTACGGGGAGAGAGAGTGAGAAACAGCTGGGGTACGGGGAGAGAGTGAGAAACAGCTGGGGTACGGGGAGTAAGAGTGAGAAACAGCTGGGGTACGGGAAGAGAGAGTGAGAAACAGCTGGGGTACGGGGAGAGAGTGAGATACAGCTGGGGTACGGGGAGAGAGTGAGAAACAGCTGGGGTACGGGGAGTAAGAGTGAGAAACAGCTGGGGTACGGGGAGAGAGTGAGATACAGCTGGGGTACGGGAGAGAGTGAGAAACAGCTGGGGTACGGGGAGAAAGTGAAACAGCTGGGGTACGGGGAGAGAGAGTGAGAAACAGCTGGGGTATGGGGAGAGGGAGTGAGAAACAGCTGGGGTACGGGGAGAGAGTGAGAAACATCTGGGGTATGCGGAGAGAGTGAGAAACAGCTGGGGTACGGGGAGAGAGAGAAACAGCTGGGGTACGGGGAGAGAGAGAAACAGCTGGGGTACGGGGAGGGTGAGAAAGAGCTGGGGTACGGGGAGAGAGCGAGAAACAGCTGGGGTACGGGGAGAGTGAGAAACAGCTGGGGTACGGGGAGAGAGTGAGATACAGCTGGGGTACGGGGAGAGTGAGAAACAGCTGGGAAACGGGGAGAGAGAAACAAGTGGGGTACGGGGAGAGAGTGAGAGAAACAGCTGGGGTACGTGGAGAGAGAGGGAGAAACAGCTGGGGTACGAGGAGAGAGAGAGAAACAGCTGGGGTACGGGGAGAGAGTGAAACAGCTGGGGTACGGGGAGAGAGTGAGAAACAGCTGGGGTACGGGGAGAGTGAAAAACAGCTGGGGTACGGGGAGAGAGAGAGTGAGAAACAGCTGGGGTACAGGGAGAGAAACAGGTGGGGTACGGGGAGAGAGAAACAGCTGGGGTACGGGGAGAGAGAGAGAAACAGCTGGGGTACGGGGAGAGGGAGAGAAACAGCTGGGGTTCGGGGAGAGAGTGAGAAACAGCTGGGGTACGGGGAGAGTGAGAAACAGCTGGGGTACGGGGAGAGAGAGAGAAACAGCTGGGGTACGGGGAGAGTGAGAAGCAGCTGGGGTACGGGGAGAGTGAGAAACAGCTGGGGTACGGGGAGAGAGAGTGAGAAACAGCTGGGGTACGGGGAGAGTGAGAGAAAGAGCTGGGGTACGGGGGGAGAGTGAGAAACAGCTGGGGTACGGGGAGAGAGAGAAACAGCTGGGGTACAGGGAGAGAGATAAACAGCTGGGGTACAGGGAGGGAGAGAAACAGCTGGGGTACAGGGAGAGAGAGAAACAGCTGGGGTACGGGGAGAGAGAAACAGCTGGGGTACAGGGAGATAGTGAGAAACAGCTGGGGTACGGGGAGAGAGAGAAACAGCTGGGGTACGGGAAGAGAGAGAAACAGCTGGGGTGCAGGGAGATAGTGAGAAACAGCTGGGGTACGGGGAGAGAGCGAGAAACAGCTGGGGTGCGGGGAGAGAAACAGCTGGGGTACGGCGAGAGAGTGAGAAACAGCTGGGGTACGGGGAGAGTGAGAAACAGCTGGGGTACGGGGAGAGTGAGAAACAGCTGGGGTACGGGGAGAGTGAGAAACAGCTGGGGTACGGGGAGAGAGTGAGAAACAGCTGGGTTACGGGGAGAGAGAGAAACAGCTGGGGTACGGGGAGAAAGTGAGTAACTGCTGGGGTACGGGGAGAGTGAGTAACTGCTGTGGTATAGGTGAGAGAGGGAGAGAAACGGCTGAGGTACGGGGAGAGAGAGAGAAACAGCTGGGGTACGGGGAGAGTGAGAAACAGCTGGGGATCGGGGAGGGTGAGAAACAGCTGGGGTACGGGGGGGGGGAAGAGTGAGAAACAGCTGGGGTACGGGGAGTGAGAGAAACAGCTGGGGTACGGGGAGAGAGAGTGAGAAACAGTTGGGGTACGGGGAGAGAGAAACAGCTGGGGTACGGGGGGAGAGTGAGAAACAGTTGGGGTACGGGGAGAGAGAAACAGCTGGGGTACGGGGGGAGAGTGAGAAACAGCTGGGGTACGTGGAGAGAGAAACAGCTGGGGTACGGGGAGAGAGAGCAACAGCTGGGGTACGGGGAGAGAGAAACAGCTGGGGTACGGGGAGGGTGAGAAACAGCTGGGGTACAGGGAGAGAGAGAGAGAAACAGCTGGGGTACGGGGAGAGAGAGAGAGAAACAGCTGGTGTACGGGGAGAGAGAGAGAAACAGCTGGGGTACGGGGGGGAGAGAGAGAAACAGCTGGGGTACGGGGAGAGAGAGAAACAGCTAGGGTACGGGGAGAGAGAGAGAGAAACAGCTGGGGTACGGGGAGAGAGAGAAACAGCTGGGGTACGGGGAGAGAGTGAGAAACAGCTGGGGTACGGGGAGAGGGAGTGAGAAACAGCTGGGGTACGGGGAGAGAGTGAGAAACAGCTGCAGTACGGGGAGGGTGAGAAACAGCTGGGGTACGGGGAGAGAGAAACAGCTGGGGTACGGGGAGAGAGAAACAGCAGGGGTACGGGGAGAGAGAAACAGCTGGGGTACAGGGAGAGAGAAACAGCTGGGGTACGGGGTGAGAGAGAAACAGCTGGGGTACGGGGAGAGAGTGAGAAACAGCTGGGGTACGGGGAGAGAGAGAAACAGCTGGGGTACGGGGTGAGAGAGAAACAGCTGGGGTACGGGGAGAGAGAGTGAGAAACAGATGGGGTACGGGGAGAGAGAAACAGCTGGGGTACGGGGAGAGAGTGAGAAACAGCTGGGGTACGGGGAGGGTGAGAAACAGCTGGGGTACGGGGAGAGAGTGAGAAACAGCTGGGGCACGGGGAGAGTGAGAAACAGCTGGGGTACGGGGAGGGTGAGAAACAGCTGGGGTACGGGGAGAGAGAAACAGCTGGGGTACGGGGAGGGTGAGAAACGGCAGGGGCACGGGGGAGAGTGAGAAACAGCTGGGGTACGGGGAGGGTGAAAAAAAGCTGGGGTACGGGGAGAGAGAGAAACAGCTGGGGTACGTGGAGAGAGAAACATCTGGGGTACGGGGTGAGAGAGAGAAACAGCTGGGGTATGGGGAGGGTGAGAAACAGCTGGGGTATGGGGAGAGAGAGAAACAGCTGGGGTACGGGGAGAGAGTGAGAAACAGCTGGGGTACGGGGAGAGAGTGCGAAACAGCTGGGGTACGGGGAAAGTGAGAAACAGCTGCGGTACGGGGAGAGTGAGAAACAGCTGGGGTACGGGGAGGGTGAGAAATAGCTGGGGTATGGGGAGAGAGTGCGTAACAGCTGGGGTACGGGGAGAGAGTGAGAAACAGCTGGGGTACGGGGTGATAGAGAGGGAAACAGCTGGGGTACGGGGAGCGTGAGAAACAGCTGGGGTATGGGGAGAGTGAGAAACAGCTGGGGTACGGGGAGAGTGAGAAACAGCTGGGGTACGGGGAGAGTGCGAAACAGCTGGGGTACGGGGAGAGTGAGAAACAGCTGCGGTACGGGGAGAGAGTCAGAAACAGCTGGGGTACGGGGAGTGTGAGAAACAGCTGGGGTACGGGGAGAGAGAGAGGGAAACAGCTGGGGTACGGGGTGATAGAGAGGGAAACAGCTGGGGTACGGGGAGAGTGAGAAACAGCTGGGTTACGGGGAGAGTGAGAAACAGCTGGGGTATGGGGAGGGTGAGAAACAGCTGGGGTACGGGGAGAGTGTGAAACAGCTGGGGTACGGGGAGAGAGTGAGAAACAGCTGGGGTACGGGGAGGGTGAGAAACAGCTGGGGTACGGGGAGAGAGAGAGGGAAACAGCTGGGTTACGGGGTGATAGAGAGGGAAACAGCTGGGGTACGGGGAGAGTGAGAAACAGCTGGGGTACAGGGAGAGTGAGAAACAGCTGGGGTATGGGGAGGGTGAGAAACAGCTGGGGTACGGGGAGAGTGCGAAACAGCTGGGGTACGGGGAGAGAGTGAGAAACAGCTGGGGTACGGGGAGAGAGTGAGAAACAGCTGGGGTACGGGGAGAGAGAGTGAGAAACAGCTGGGGGACGGGGAGAGAGAGTGAGAAACAGCTGGGGTACGGGGAGAGAGTGTGAGAAACAGCTGGGGTACGGGGAGAGTGAGAAACAGCTGGGGCACGGAGAGTGAGAAACAGCTGGGGTGCAGGGAGAGAGTGTGAGAAACAGCTGGGGGACGGGGAGAGAGAAACAGCTGGGGGACGGGGAGAGAGTGAGAAACAGCTGGGGGACGGGGAGAGAGAGTGAGAAACAGCTGGGGGACGGGGAGAGAGAGTGAGAAACAGCTGGGGGACGGCGAGAGAGAGTGAGAAACAGCTGGGGTACGGGGAGAGTGAGAAACAGATGGGGCACGGGGAGAGAGAGTGAGAAACAGCTGGGGTACGGGGAGAGAGAGTGAGAAACAGCTGGGGTACGGGGAGAGTGAGATACAGCTGAGGTACGGGGAGAGAGAGTGAGAAACAGCTGGGGTACGGGGAGAGAGTGAGAAACAGCTGGGGTACGGGGAGAGAGTGAGAAACAGCTGGGGTACGGGGAGAGAGAGTGAGAAACAGCTGGGGGACGGGGAGAGAGAGAAACAGCTGGGGTACGGGGAGAGAGAGTGAGAAACAGCTGGGGTACGGGGAGAGAGAGTGAGAAACAGCTGGGGTACAGGGAGAGAGAGAAACAGATGGGGCACGGGGAGAGTGAGATACAGCTGAGATACGGGGAGAGAGAAACAGCTGGGGTACGGGGAGGGTGAGAAACAGCTGGGGTATGGGGAGAGAGTGCGAAACAGCTGGGGTACGGGGAGAGAGTGAGAAACAGCTGGGGTACGGGGTGAGAAAGAGAGAAACAGCTGGGGTACGGGGAGAGTGAGAAACAGCTGGGGTACGGGGAGAGAGAGTGAGAAACAGCTGGGGTACGGGGAGAGTGAGAAACAGCTGCGGTACGGGGAGAGTGAGAAACAGCTGGGGTACGGGGAGGGTGAGAAACAGCTGGGGTACGGGGAGAGAGTGCGAAACAGCTGGGGTACGGGGAGAGAGTGAGAAACAGCTGGGGTACGGGGTGATAGAGAGGGAAACAGCTGGGGTACGGGGAGGGTGAGAAACAGCTGGGGTACGGGGAGAGAGTGAGAAACAGCTGGGGTACGGGGAGAGAGTGAGAAACAGCTGGGGTACGGGGAGAGAGTGCGAAACAGCTGGGGTACGGGGAGAGTGAGAAACAGCTGGGGTACGGGGAGAGAGTGAGAAATAGCTGGGGTACGGGGAGAGAGTGCGAAACAGCTGGGGTACGGGGAGAGTGAGAAACAGCTGCGGTACGGGGAGAGAGTGAGAAACAGCTGGGGTACGGGGAGGGTGAGAAACAGCTGGGGTATGGGGAGAGAGTGCGAAACAGCTGGGGTACGGGGAGAGAGTGAGAAACAGCTGGGGTACGGGGTGATAGAGAGGGAAACAGCTGGGGTACGGGGAGAGTGAGAAACAGCTGGGGTACGGGGAGAGTGAGAAACAGCAGGGGTATGGGGAGGGTGAGAAACAGCTGGGGTACGGGGAGAGAGTGCGAAACAGCTGGGGTACGGGGAGAGAGTGAGAAACAGCTGGGGTACGGGGAGAGAGAGAGGGAAACAGCTGGGGCACGGAGAGTGAGAAACAGCTGGGGTGCAGGGAGAGTGAGAAACAGCTGGGGGACGCGGAGAGAGAGTGAGAAACAGCTGGGGTACGGGGAGAGAGAGTGAGAAACAGCTGGGGCACGGAGAGTGAGAAACAGCTGGGGTGCAGGGAGAGAGTGTGAGAAACAGCTGGGGGACGGGGAGAGAGAAACAGCTGGGGTACGGGGAGAGAGAGTGAGGAACAGCTGAGGTACGGGGAGAGAGAGTGAGAAACAGCTGGGGTACGGGGAGAGAGAGTGAGAAACAGCTGGGGGACGGGGAGAGAGAGTGAGAAACAGCTGGGGGACGGCGAGAGAGAGTGAGAAACAGCTGGGGTACGGGGAGAGAGTGCGAAACAGCTGGGGTACGGGGAGAGAGTGAGAAACAGCTGGGGTACGGGGAGAGAGTGAGAAACAGCTGGGGTACGGGGACAGAGTGAGAAACAGCTGGGGGACGGGGAGAGAGAGTGAGAAACAGCTGGGGTACGGGGAGAGAGAGTGAGAAACAGCTGGGGTACGGGGAGAGTGAGAAACAGCTGGGGCACGGAGAGTGAGAAACAGCTGGGGTGCAGGGAGAGAGTGTGAGAAACAGCTGGGGGACGGGGAGAGAGAAACAGCTGGGGTACGGGGAGAGAGAGTGAGAAACAGCTGGGGTACGGGGAGAGAGAGTGAGAAACAGCTGGGGTACGGAGAGAGAGAGTGAGAAACAGCTGGGGGACAGGGAGAGAGAGTGAGAAACAGCTGGGGGACAGCGAGAGAGTGAGAAACAGCTGGGGTACGGGGAGAGTGAGAAACTGCTGGGGCACGGGGAGACTGAGAAACAGCTGGGGTACAGGGAGAGAGTGAGAAACAGCTGGGGTACGGGGAGAGAGAGAAACAGCTGGGGTACGGGGAGAGAGTGAGAAACAGCTGGGGTACGGGGAGAGTGAGAAGCAGCTGGGGTACGGGGAGAGAGTGAGAAACAGCTGGTGTATGGAGAGAGAGAGAGAGAAACAGCTGGGGTACGGGGAGAGAGTGAGAAACAGCTGGGGTCCGGGGAGAGAGTGAGAAACAGCTGGGGTCCGGGGAGAGAGTGAGAAACAGCTGGGGTACGGGGAGAGAGAAACAGCTGGGGTACGGGGAGTGTGAGAAACAGTTGGGGTACGGGGAGAGTGAGAAACAGCTGGGGTACGGGGTGAGTGAGAAACAGCTGGGGTACGGGGAGTGTGAGAAACAGATGGGGTACGGGGGAGAGTGAGAAACAGCTGGGGTACGGGGAGAGAGAGAAACAGCTGGGGTACGGGGAGTGTGAGAAACATCTGGGGTACGGGGAGAGTGAGAAACAACTGGGGTACGGGGAGTGTGAGAAACAGCTGGGGTACGGGGAGATAGAGTGAGAAACAGCTGGGGTACGGGGAGAGAGAAACAGCTGGGGTACGGGGAGAGGGAGAAACAGCTGGGGTACGGGGAGAGTGAGAAACAGCTGGGGTACGTGGAGAGTGAGAAACAGCTGGGGTACGGGGAGAGTGAGAAACAGCTGGGGTACGGGGAGAGTGAGAAACAGCTGGGGTACGGGGAGAGTGAGAAACAGCTGGGGTACGGGGAGTGTGAGAAACAGCTGGGGTACGGGGGAGAGTGAGAAACAGCCGGGGTACAGGGAGAGAGAGAAACAGCTGGGGTACGGGGAGGGTGAGAAACAGCTGGGGTACAGGGAGAGAGAGAAACAGCTGGGGTACGGGGTGAGAGAGAGAGAAACAGCTGGGGTATGGGGGGGGTGTGAAAAACAGCTGGGGTACGGGGAGAGTGAGAAACAGCTGCGGTACGGGGAGAGAGAAGCAGTTGGGGTACGGGGAGTGTGAGAAACAGCTGGGGTACGGGGAGAGTGAGAAACAGCTGGGGTACGGGGAGAGAGAAACAGCTGGGGTACGGGGAGAGAGAAACAGCTGGGGTACGGGGAGAGAGAAACAGCTGGGGTACGGGGAGAGTGAGTAACAGCTGGGGTACGGGGAGAGTGAGAAACAGCTGGGGTACGGGGAGAGTGAGAAACAGCTGGGGTACGGGGAGAGTGAGAAACAGCTGGGGTACGGGGAGAGTGAGAAACAGCTGGGGTACGGGGAGAGTGAGAAACAGCTGGGGTACGGGGAGAGAGAGAAACAGCTGGCGTACGGGGGGAGAGTGAGAAACAGCTGGGGTACGTGGAGAGAGAAACAGCTGGGGTACGGGGAGAGAGAGAAACAGCTGGGGTACGGGGAGAGAGAAACAGCTGGGGTACGGGGAGGGTGAGAAACAGCTGGGGTACAGGGAGAGAGAGAGAGAGAAACAGCTGGGGTCCGGGGAGAGAGAGAGAGAAACAGCTGGGGTACGGGGGGGAGAGGGAGAGAAACAGCTGGGGTACGGGGGGAGAGAGAGAGAAACAGCTGGGGTATGGGGGGAGAGAGAGAGAAACAGCTGGGGTACGGGGTGAGAGAGAGAAACAGCTGGGGTACGGGGAGAGAGAAACAGCTGGGGTACGGGGAGAGAGAGTGAGAAACAGCTGGGGTACGGGGAGAGAGAGTGAGAAACAGCTGGGGTACGGGGTGAGAGAGAAACAGCTGGGGTACGGGGAGAGAGAGTGAGAAACAGCTGGGGTACGGGGAGAGAGAGAAACAGCTGGGGTACGGGGAGAGAGAGTGAGAAACAGCTGGGGTACGGGGTGAGAGAGAGAAACAGCTGGGGTACGGGGAGAGAGAGAAACTGCTGGGGTACGGGGAGAGAGAGTGAGAAACAGCTGGGGTACGGGGTGAGAGAGAGAAACAGCTAGGGTACGGGGAGAGAGAGTGAGAAACAGCTGGGGTACGGGGAGAGAGAGTGAGAAACAGCTGGGGTACGGGGAGGGTGAGAAACAGCTGCAGTACGGGGAGGGTGAGAAACAGCTGGGGTACGGGGAGAGAGAGAGAAACAGCTGGGGTACGGGGAGAGAGAAACAGCTGGGGTACGGGGAGACAGAAACAGCTGGGGTACGGGGAGAGAGAAACAGCTGGGGTACGGGGTGAGAGAGAAACAGCTGGGGTACGGGGAGAGAAAGTATCAGCTGGGGTACAGGGAGAGACTGTGAGAAACAGCTGGGGTACGGGGAGAGAGTGGGAAACAGCTGGGGTACGGGGAGGGTGAGAAACAGCTGGGGTACGGGGAGAGTGAGAAACAGCTGGGGGACGGGGAGAGAGAGAAACAGATGGGGTACGGGGAGAGAGTGAGAAACAGCTGGGGTACGGGGAGAGAGAGTGAGAAACAGCTGGGGTACGGGGAGAGAGAAACAGATGGGGCACGGGGAGAGTGAGATACAGCTGAGGTACGGGGAGAGAGAAACAGCTGGGGTACGGGGAGGGTGAGAAACAGCTGGGGTATGGGGAGAGAGTGCGAAACAGCTGGGGTACGGGGAGAGAGTGAGAAACAGCTGGGGTACGGGGTGAGAAAGAGAGAAACAGCTGGGCTACTGGGGAGAGTAAGAAACAGCTGGGGTACGGGGAGAGAGTGAGAAACAGCCTGGGTACGGGGAGAGAGAGTGAGAAACAGCTGGGGTACGGGGAGAGTGAGAAACAGCTGGGGTATGGGGAGGGTGAGAAACAGCTGGGGTATGGGGAGAGAGAGAAACAGCTGGGGTACGGGGAGAGTGAGAAACAGCTGGGGTACGGGGAGAGAGTGCGAAACAGCTGGGGTACGGGGAGAGAGTGAGAAACAGCTGCGGTACGGGGAGAGAGTGAGAAACAGCTGGGGTACGGGGAGGGTGAGAAACAGCTGGGGTATGGGGAGAGAGTGCGAAACAGCTGGGGTACGGGGAGAGAGTGAGAAACAGCTGGGGTACGGGGTGATAGAGAGGGAAACAGCTGGGGTACGGGGAGAGTGAGAAACAGCTGGGGTACGGGGAGAGTGAGAAACAGCTGGGGTATGGGGAGGGTGAGAAACAGCTGGGGTACGGGGAGAGAGTGCGAAACAGCTGGGGTACGGGGAGAGAGTGAGAAACAGCTGGGGTACGGGGAGAGAGAGTGAGAAACAGCTGGGGGACGGGGAGAGAGAGTGAGAAACAGCTGGGGTACGGGGAGAGAGAGTGAGAAACAGCTGGGGTACGGGGAGAGTGAGAAACAGCTGGGGCACGGAGAGTGAGAAACAGCTGGGGTGCAGGGAGAGAGAGTGAGAAACAGCTGGGGTACGGGGAGAGAGTGCGAAACAGCTGGGGTACGGGGAGAGTGAGAAACAGCTGGGGTACGGGGAGAGAGAAACAGCTGGCGTACGGGGAGAGAGAAACAGCTGGGGTACGGAGAGGGTGAGAAACAGCTGGGGTACAGGGAGAGAGAGAGAGAGAGAAACAGCTGGGGTCCGGGGAGAGAGAGAGAGAAACAGCTGGGGTACGGGGAGAGAGAGAGAAACAGCTGGGGTACGGGGGGGAGAGAGAGAGAAACAGCTGGGGTACGGGGGGAGTGAGAGAAACAGCTGGGGTATGGGGGGAGAGAGAGAGAGAAACAGCTGGGGTATGGGGTGAGAGAGAGAAACAGCTGGGGTACGGGGAGAGAGAAACAGCTGGGGTACGGGGAGAGAGAGTGAGAAACAGCTGGGGTACGGGGTGAGAGAGAAACAGCTGGGGTACGGGGAGAGAGAGTGAGAAACAGCTTGGGTACGGGGAGAGAGAGAGAAACAGCTGGGGTACGGGGAGAGAGAGTGAGAAACAGCTGGGGTATGGGGTGAGAGAGAAACAGCTGGGGTACGGGGAGAGAGAGAAACTGCTGGGGTACGGGGAGAGAGAGTGAGAAACAGCTGGGGTACGGGGAGAGAGTGAGAAACAGCTGGGGTACGGGGAGGGTGAGAAACAGCTGCAGTACGGGGAGGGTGAGAAACAGCTGGGGTACGGGGAGAGAGAGAGAAACAGCTGGGGTACGGGGAGAGAGAAACAGCTGGGGTACGGGGAGAGAGAAACAGCTGGGGTACGGGGAGAGAGAAACAGCTGGGGTACGGGGAGAGAGAAACAGCTGGGGTACGGGGTGAGAGAGAAACAGCTGGGGTACGGGGAGAGAGAGTGAGAAACAGCTGGGGTACGGGGAGAGAGAGTGAGAAACAGCTGGGGTACGGGGAGGGTGAGAAACAGCTGCAGTACGGGGAGGGTGAGAAACAGCTGGGGTACGGGGAGAGAGAGAGAAACAGCTGGGGTACGGGGAGAGAGAAACAGCTGGGGTACGGGGAGACAGAAACAGCTGGGGTACGGGGAGAGAGAAACAGCTGGGGTACGGGGTGAGAGAGAAACAGCTGGGGTACGGGGAGAGAAAGTATCAGCTGGGGTACAGGGAGAGACTGTGAGAAACAGCTGGGGTACGGGGAGAGAGTGGGAAACAGCTGGGGTACGGGGAGGGTGAGAAACAGCTGGGGTACGGGGAGAGTGAGAAACAGCTGGGGGACGGGGAGAGAGAGAAACAGCTGGGGTACGGGGAGAGAGTGAGAAACAGCTGGGGTACGGGGAGAGAGAGTGAGAAACAGCTGGGGTACGGGGAGAGAGAAACAGATGGGGCACGGGGAGAGTGAGATACAGCTGAGGTACGGGGAGAGAGAAACAGCTGGGGTACGGGGAGGGTGAGAAACAGCTGGGGTATGGGGAGAGAGTGCGAAACAGCTGGGGTACGGGGAGAGAGTGAGAAACAGCTGGGGTACGGGGTGAGAAAGAGAGAAACAGCTGGGCTACGGGGGAGAGTAAGAAACAGCTGGGGTACGGGGAGAGAGTGAGAAACAGCCTGGGTACGGGGAGAGAGAGTGAGAAACAGCTGGGGTACGGGGAGAGTGAGAAACAGCTGGGGTATGGGGAGGGTGAGAAACAGCTGGGGTATGGGGAGAGAGAGAAACAGCTGGGGTACGGGGAGAGTGAGAAACAGCTGGGGTACGGGGAGAGAGTGCGAAACAGCTGGGGTACGGGGAGAGAGTGAGAAACAGCTGCGGTACGGGGAGAGAGTGAGAAACAGCTGGGGTACGGGGAGGGTGAGAAACAGCTGGGGTATGGGGAGAGAGTGCGAAACAGCTGGGGTACGGGGAGAGAGTGAGAAACAGCTGGGGTACGGGGTGATAGAGAGGGAAACAGCTGGGGTACGGGGAGAGTGAGAAACAGCTGGGGTACGGGGAGAGTGAGAAACAGCTGGGGTATGGGGAGGGTGAGAAACAGCTGGGGTACGGGGAGAGAGTGCGAAACAGCTGGGGTACGGGGAGAGAGTGAGAAACAGCTGGGGTACGGGGAGAGAGAGTGAGAAACAGCTGGGGGACGGGGAGAGAGAGTGAGAAACAGCTGGGGTACGGGGAGAGAGAGTGAGAAACAGCTGGGGTACGGGGAGAGTGAGAAACAGCTGGGGCACGGAGAGTGAGAAACAGCTGGGGTGCAGGGAGAGAGTGTGAGAAACAGCTGGGGGACGGGGAGAGAGAAACAGCTGGGGTACGGGGAGAGAGAGTGAGAAACAGCTGGGGTACGGGGAGAGAGTGCGAAACAGCTGGGGTACGGGGAGAGAGAAACAGCTGGGGTACGGGGAGTGTGAGAAACAGCTGGGGTACGGGGAGAGTGAGAAACAGCTGGGGTACGGGGAGAGAGAGAAACAGCTGGGGTACGGGGAGAGAGAAACAGCTGGGGTACGGAGAGGGTGAGAAACAGCTGGGGTACAGGGAGAGAGAGAGAGAGAGAAACAGCTGGGGTCCGGGGAGAGAGAGAGAGAAACAGCTGGGGTACGGGGAGAGAGAGAGAAACAGCTGGGGTACGGGGGGGAGAGAGAGAGAAACAGCTGGGGTACGGGGGGAGTGAGAGAAACAGCTGGGGTATGGGGGGAGAGAGAGAGAAACAGCTGGGGTATGGGGTGAGAGAGAGAAACAGCTGGGGTACGGGGAGAGAGAAACAGCTGGGGTACGGGGAGAGAGAGTGAGAAACAGCTGGGGTACGGGGTGAGAGAGAAACAGCTGGGGTACGGGGAGAGAGAGTGAGAAACAGCTTGGGTACGGGGAGAGAGAGAGAAACAGCTGGGGTACGGGGAGAGAGAGTGAGAAACAGCTGGGGTATGGGGTGAGAGAGAAACAGCTGGGGTACGGGGAGAGAGAGAAACTGCTGGGGTACGGGGAGAGAGAGTGAGAAACAGCTGGGGTACGGGGA
Source organism: Scyliorhinus torazame (assembly GCF_047496885.1). Lineage (NCBI taxonomy): Eukaryota > Metazoa > Chordata > Chondrichthyes > Carcharhiniformes > Scyliorhinidae > Scyliorhinus > Scyliorhinus torazame. Next base: position 31,027 of record NW_027309151.1, on the reverse strand, counting down.
GAGAGTGAGAAACAGCTGGGGTACGGGGAGGGTGAGAAACAGCTGCAGTACGGGGAGGGTGAGAAACAGCTGGGGTACGGGGAGAGAGAGAGAAACAGCTGGGGTACGGGGAGAGAGAAACAGCTGGGGTACGGGGAGAGAGAAACAGCTGGGGTACGGGGAGAGAGAAACAGCTGGGGTACGGGGTGAGAGAGAAACAGCTGGGGTACGGGGAGAGAAAGTATCAGCTGGGGTACAGGGAGAGAATGTGAGAAACAGCTGGGGTACGGGGAGAGAGTGGGAAACAGCTGGGGTACGGGGAGGGTTAGAAACAGCTGGGGTACGGGGAGAGTGAGAAACAGCTGGGGGACGGGGAGAGAGAGAAACAGCTGGGGTACGGGGAGAGAGTGAGAAACAGCTGGGGTACGGGGAGAGAGAGTGAGAAACAGCTGGGATACGGGGAGAGAGAGAAACAGATGGGGCACGGGGAGAGAGATACAGCTGAGGTACGGGGAGAGAGAAACAGCTGGGGTACGGGGAGGGTGAGAAACAGCTGGGGTATGGGGAGAGAGTGCGAAACAGCTGGGGTACGGGGAGAGAGTGAGAAACAGCTGGGGTACGGGGTGAGAAAGAGAGAAACAGCTGGGGTACGGGGGAGAGTGAGAAACAGCTGGGGTACGGGGAGAGAGTGAGAAACAGCCTGGGTACGGGGAGAGAGAGTGAGAAACAGCTGGGGTACGGGGAGAGTGAGAAACAGCTGGGGTATGGGGAGGGTGAGAAACAGCTGGGGTATGGGGAGAGAGAGAAACAGCTGGGGTACGGGGAGAGTGAGAAACAGCTGGGGTACGGGGAGAGAGTGCGAAACAGCTGGGGTACGGGGAGAGAGTGACAAACAGCTGGGGTACGGGGTGATAGGGAAACAGCTGGGGTACGGGGAGGGTGAGAAACAGCTGGGGTATGGGGAGAGTGAGAAACAGCTGGGGTACGGGGAGAGTGAGAAACAGCTGGGGTACGGGGAGAGTGCGAAACAGCTGGGGTACGGGGAGAGTGAGAAACAGCTGCGGTACGGGGAGAGAGTGAGAAACAGCTGGGGTACGGGGAGGGTGAGAAACAGCTGGGGTATGGGGAGAGAGTGCGAAACAGCTGGGGTACGGGGAGAGAGTGAGAAACAGCTGGGGTACGGGGTGATAGAGAGGGAAACAGCTGGGGTACGGGGAGAGTGAGAAACAGCTGGGGTACGGGGAGAGTGAGAAACAGCTGGGGTATGGGGAGGGTGAGAAACAGCTGGGGTACGGGGAGAGAGTGCGAAACAGCTGGGGTACGGGGAGAGAGTGAGAAACAGCTGGGGTACGGGGAGAGAGAGTGAGAAACAGCTGGGGGACGGGGAGAGAGAGTGAGAAACAGCTGGGGTACGGGGAGAGAGAGTGAGAAACAGCTGGGGTACGGGGAGAGTGAGAAACAGCTGGGGCACGGAGAGTGAGAAACAGCTGGGGTGCAGGGAGAGAGTGTGAGAAACAGCTGGGGGACGGGGAGAGAGAAACAGCTGGGGTACGGGGAGAGAGAGTGAGAAACAGCTGGGGTACGGGGAGCGAGTGCGAAACAGCTGGGGTACGGGGAGAGAGTGAGAAACAGCTGGGGTACGGGGAGAGAGTGAGAAACAGCTGGGGTACGGGGAGAGAGAGTGAGAAACAGCTGGGGGACGGAGAGAGAGAGTGAGAAACAGCTGGGGGACGGGGAGAGAGAGTGAGAAACAGCTGGGGGACGGCGAGAGAGAGTGAGAAACAGCTGGGGTACGGGGAGAGAGTGCGAAACAGCTGGGGTACGGGGAGAGAGTGAGAAACAGCTGGGGTACGGGGAGAGAGTGAGAAACAGTTGGGGTACGGGGAGAGAGTGAGAAACAGCTGGGGGACGGGGAGAGAGAGTGAGAAACAGCTGGGGTACGGGGAGAGAGAGTGAGAAACAGCTGGGGTACGGGGAGAGTGAGAAACAGCTGGGGCACGGAGAGTGAGAAACAGCTGGGGTGCAGGGAGAGAGTGTGAGAAACAGCTGGGGGACGGGGAGAGAGAGTGAGAAACAGCTCGGGTACGGGGAGAGAGAGTGAGAAACAGCTGGGGTACGGAGAGAGAGAGTGAGAAACAGCTGGGGGACGGGGAGAGAGAGTGAGAAACAGCTGGGGGACGGCGAGAGAGAGTGAGAAACAGCTGGGGTACGGGGAGAGTGAGAAACTGCTGGGGCACGGGGAGACTGAGAAACAGCTGGGGTACAGGGAGAGAGAGTGAGAAACAGCTGGGGTCCGGGGAGATAGTGAGAAACAGCTGGTGTATGGGGAGAGAGAGTGAGAAACAGCTGGGGTACGGGGAGAGAGTGAGAAACAGCTGGGGTACGGGGCGAGAGAGAAACAGCTGGGGTACGGGGAGAGTGAGAAACAGCTGGGGTACGGGGAGAGTGAGAAACAGCTGGGGTACGGGGAGAGTGAGAAACAGCTGGGGTACGGGGAGAGTGAGAAACAGCTGGGGTACGGGGAGAGTGAGAAACAGCTGGGGTACGGGGGAGAGTGAGAAACAGCTGGGGTACGGGGAGTGTGAGAAACATCTGGGGTACGGGGAGAGTGAGAAACAACTGGGGTACGGGGAGTGTGAGAAACAGCTGGGGTACGGGGAGATAGAGTGAGAAACAGCTGGGGTACGGGGAGTGAGAAACAGCTGGGGTACGGGGAGAGGGAGATACAGCTGGGGTACGGGGAGAGTGAGAAACAGCTGGGGTACGGGGAGAGTGAGAAACAGCTGGGGTACGGGGAGAGTGTGAAACTGCTGGGGTACGGGGAGAGTGAGAAACTGCTGGGGCACGGGGAGACTGAGAAACAGCTGGGGTACAGGGAGAGAGAGTGAGAAACAGCTGGGATCCGGGGAGAGAGTGAGAAACAGCTGGTGTATGGGGAGAGAGAGTGAGAAACAGCTGGGGTACGGGGAGAGAGTGAGAAACAGCTGGGGTGCAAGGAGAGAGAAACAGCTGGGGTACGGGGAGTGTGAGAAACAGCTGGGGTACGGCGAGAGTGAGAAACAGCTGGGGTACGGCGAGAGTGAGAAACAGCTGGGGTACGGGGAGAGTGAGAAACAGCTGGGGTACGGGGAGAGTGAGAAACAGCTGGGGCACGGGGAGTGTGAGCAACAGCTGGGGTACGGGGGAGAGTGAGAAACAGCTGGGGTACGGGGGAGAGTGAGAAACAGCTGGGGTACGGGGAGAGAGAAACAGCTGGGGTACGGGGAGTGTGAGAAACATCTGGGGTACGGGGAGAGTGAGAAACAACTGGGGTACGGGGAGTGTGAGAAACAGCTGGGGTACGGGGAGAGAGAAACAGCTGGGGTACGGGGAGAGGGAGATACAGCTGGGGTACGGGGAGAGAGAAACAGCTGGGGTACGGGGAGAGGGAGATACAGCTGGGGTACGGGGAGAGTGAGAAACAGCTGGGGTACGGGGAGAGTGAGAAACAGCTGGGGTACGGGGAGTGAGAAACAGCTGGGGTACGGGGAGAGTGAGAAACAGCTGGGGTACGGGGAGAGTGAGAAACAGCTGGGGTACGGGGAGGGTGAGAAACAGCTGGGGTACAGGGAGAGAGAGAAACAGCTGGGGTACGGGGTGAGAGAGAGAGAAACAGCTGGGGTATGGGGGGGGGAGTGAGAAACAGCTGGGGTACGGGGAGAGGGAGAAACAGCTGCGGTACGGGGAGAGAAGCAGCTGGGGTACGGGGAGTGTGAGAAACAGCTGGGGTACGGGGAGAGTGAGAAACAGCTGGGGTACGGGGAGAGAGAAACAGCTGGGTTACGGGGAGAGAGAAACAGCTGGGGTACGGGGAGAGAGAAACAGCTGGGGTACGGGGAGAGTGAGTAACAGCTGGGGTACGGGGAGAGTGAGAAACAGCTGGGGTACGGGGAGAGTGAGAAACAGCTGGGGTACGGGGAGAGTGAGAAACAGCTGGGGTACGGGGAGAGTGAGAAACAGCTGGGGTACGGGGAGAGTGAGAAACAGCTGGGGTACGGGGACAGTGAGAAACAGCTGGGGTACGGGGAGAGTGAGAAACATCTGGGGTACGGGGAGAGAGAGAAACAGCTGGGGTACGGGGGGAGTGAGAAACAGCTGGGGTACGTGGAGAGAGAAACAGCTGGGGTACGGGGAGAGAAACAGCTGGGGTACGGGGAGGCTGAGAAACAGCTGGGGTACGGGGTGAGAGAGAACCAGCTGGGGTACGGGGAGAGAGAGTGAGAAACAGCTGGGGTACGGGGAGAGAGAGAGAAACAGCTGGGGTACGGGGAGAGAGAGTGAGAAACAGCTGGGGTATGGGGTGAGAGAGAGAAACAGCTGGGGTACGGGGAGAGAGAGAAACAGCTGGGGTACGGGGAGAGAGAGTGAGAAACAGCTGGGGTACGGGGAGAGAGAGTGAGAAACAGCTGGGGTACGGGGAGGGTGAGAAACAGCTGCAGTACGGGGAGGGTGAGAAACTGCTGGGGTACGGGGAGAGAGAGAGAAACAGCTGGGGTACGGGGAGAAAGTGAGAAACAGCTGGGGTACGGGGAGAGTGAGAAACAGCTGGGGTTCGGGGGGGGAGAGTGAGAAACAGCTGGGGTACGGGGAGAGAGAGAAACAGCTGGGGTACGGGGAGAGAGAGTGAGAAACAGCTGGGGTACGGGGAGAGAGAGTGAGAAACAGCTGGGGTACAGGGAGAGAGAGAAACAGATGGGGCACGGGGAGAGTGAGATACAGCTGAGGTACGGGGAGAGAGAAACAGCTGGGGTACGGGGAGAGAGAGTGAGAAACAGCTGGGGTACGGGGAGAGAGAGATACAGCTGGGGTACGGGGAGAGTGAGAAACAGCTGGGGTACGGGGAGGGTGTGAAACAGCTGGGGTACGGGGGGAGAGTGAGAAACAGCTGGGGTACGGGGAGTGAGAGAAACAGCTGGGGTACGGGGAGAGAGAGTGAGAAACAGCTGGGGTAGGTGGAGAGAGAGAAACAGCTGGGGTACGGGGAGAGAGAGAAACAGCTGGGGGACGGGGAGAGAGAGTGAGAAACAGCTGGGGTACGGAGAGAGAGAGAGAAACAGCTGGGGGACGGGGAGAGAGTGAAAAACAGCTGGGGTATGGGGAGAGAGCGAGAAACAGCTGGGGTACGGGGAGAAAGTGAGAAACAGCTGTAGTACGGGGGGAGTGTGAAACAGCTGGGGTACGGGGAGAGAGAGAGAAACAGCTGGGGTACGGGGAGAGTGAGAAACAGCTGGGGTATGGGGAGAGAGTGAGAAACAGCTGGGGTACGGGGAGAGTGAGAGAAACAGCTAGGGTACGGGGAGAGAGAGATACAGCTGGGGTACGGGGAGAGAGAGTGAGAAACAGCTGGGTAGGGGGGGAGAGTGTGAGAAACAGCTGGGGTACGGGGAGAGAGAGATACAGCTGGGGTACGGGGAGAGAGAGAAACAGCTGGGGTACGGGGAGTGAGTGAGAAACAGCTGGGGTACGGGGAGAGAGAGAGAAACAGCTGGGGTACGGGGAGATAGAGATACAGCTGGGGTACGGGGAGAGTGAGAAACAGCTGGGGTACGGGGAGAGAGAAACAGCTGGGGTACGGGGAGAGAGAGTGAGAAACAGCTGGGGTACGGGGTGAGAGAGAAACAGCTGGGGTACGGGGAGAGAGAGTGAGAAACAGCTTGGGTACGGGGAGAGAGAGAGAAACAGCTGGGGTACGGGGAGAGAGAGTGAGAAACAGCTGGGGTATGGGGTGAGAGAGAAACAGCTGGGGTACGGGGAGAGAGAGAAACTGCTGGGGTACGGGGAGAGAGAGTGAGAAACAGCTGGGGTACGGGGAGAGAGTGAGAAACAGCTGGGGTACGGGGAGGGTGAGAAACAGCTGCAGTACGGGGAGGGTGAGAAACAGCTGGGGTACGGGGAGAGAGAGAGAAACAGCTGGGGTACGGGGAGAGAGAAACAGCTGGGGTACGGGGAGAGAGAAACAGCTGGGGTACGGGGAGAGAGAAACAGCTGGGGTACGGGGTGAGAGAAACAGCTGGGGTACGGGGAGAGAGAGTGAGAAACAGCTGGGGTACGGGGAGAGAGAGTGAGAAACAGCTGGGGTACGGGGAGGGTGAGAAACAGCTGCAGTACGGGGAGGGTGAGAAACAGCTGGGGTACGGGGAGAGAGAGAAACAGCTGGGGTACGGGGAGAGAGAAACAGCTGGGGTACGGGGAGACAGAAACAGCTGGGGTACGGGGAGAGAGAAACAGCTGGGGTACGGGGTGAGAGAGAAACAGCTGGGGTACGTGGAGAGAAAGTATCAGCTGGGGTACAGGGAGAGACTGTGAGAAACAGCTGGGGTACGGGGAGAGAGTGGGAAACAGCTGGGGTACGGGGAGGGTGAGAAACAGCTGGGGTACGGGGAGAGTGAGAAACAGCTGGGGGACGGGGAGAGAGAGAAACAGCTGGGGTACGGGGAGAGAGTGAGAAACAGCTGGGGTACGGGGAGAGAGAGTGAGAAACAGCTGGGGTACGGGGAGAGAGAAACAGATGGGGCACGGGGAGAGTGAGATACAGCTGAGGTACGGGGAGAGAGAAACAGCTGGGGTACGGGGAGGGTGAGAAACAGCTGGGGTATGGGGAGAGAGTGCGAAACAGCTGGGGTACGGGGAGAGAGTGAGAAACAGCTGGGGTACGGGGTGAGAAAGAGAGAAACAGCTGGGCTACGGGGGAGAGTAAGAAACAGCTGGGGTACGGGGAGAGAGTGAGAAACAGCCTGGGTACGGGGAGAGAGAGTGAGAAACAGCTGGGGTACGGGGAGAGTGAGAAACAGCTGGGGTATGGGGAGGGTGAGAAACAGCTGGGGTATGGGGAGAGAGAGAAACAGCTGGGGTACGGGGAGAGTGAGAAACAGCTGGGGTACGGGGAGAGAGTGCGAAACAGCTGGGGTACGGGGAGAGAGTGAGAAACAGCTGCGGTACGGGGAGAGAGTGAGAAACAGCTGGGGTACGGGGAGGGTGAGAAACAGCTGGGGTATGGGGAGAGAGTGCGAAACAGCTGGGGTACGGGGAGAGAGTGAGAAACAGCTGGGGTACGGGGTGATAGAGAGGGAAACAGCTGGGGTACGGGGAGAGTGAGAAACAGCTGGGGTACGGGGAGAGTGAGAAACAGCTGGGGTATGGGGAGGGTGAGAAACAGCTGGGGTACGGGGAGAGAGTGCGAAACAGCTGGGGTACGGGGAGAGAGTGAGAAACAGCTGGGGTACGGGGAGAGAGAGTGAGAAACAGCTGGGGGACGGGGAGAGAGAGTGAGAAACAGCTGGGGTACGGGGAGAGAGAGTGAGAAACAGCTGGGGTACGGGGAGAGTGAGAAACAGCTGGGGCACGGAGAGTGAGAAACAGCTGGGGTGCAGGGAGAGAGTGTGAGAAACAGCTGGGGGACGGGGAGAGAGAAACAGCTGGGGTACGGGGAGAGAGTGAGAAACAGCTGGGGTACGGGGAGAGAGTGCGAAACAGCTGGGGTACGGGGAGAGAGAAACAGCTGGGGTACGGGGAGTGTGAGAAACAGCTGGGGTACGGGGAGAGTGAGAAACAGCTGGGGTACGGGGAGAGAGAAACAGCTGGGGTACGGGGAGAGAGAAACAGCTGGGGTACGGAGAGGGTGAGAAACAGCTGGGGTACAGGGAGAGAGAGAGAGAGAGAAACAGCTGGGGTCCGGGGAGAGAGAGAGAGAAACAGCTGGGGTACGGGGAGAGAGAGAGAAACAGCTGGGGTACGGGGGGGAGAGAGAGAGAAACAGCTGGGGTACGGGGGGAGTGAGAGAAACAGCTGGGGTATGGGGGGAGAGAGAGAGAAACAGCTGGGGTATGGGGTGAGAGAGAGAAACAGCTGGGGTACGGGGAGAGAGAAACAGCTGGGGTACGGGGAGAGAGAGTGAGAAACAGCTGGGGTACGGGGTGAGAGAGAAACAGCTGGGGTACGGGGAGAGAGAGTGAGAAACAGCTTGGGTACGGGGAGAGAGAGAGAAACAGCTGGGGTACGGGGAGAGAGAGTGAGAAACAGCTGGGGTATGGGGTGAGAGAGAAACAGCTGGGGTACGGGGAGAGAGAGAAACTGCTGGGGTACGGGGAGAGAGAGTGAGAAACAGCTGGGGTACGGGGAGAGAGTGAGAAACAGCTGGGGTACGGGGAGGGTGAGAAACAGCTGCAGTACGGGGAGGGTGAGAAACAGCTGGGGTACGGGGAGAGAGAGAGAAACAGCTGGGGTACGGGGAGAGAGAAACAGCTGGGGTACGGGGAGAGAGAAACAGCTGGGGTACGGGGAGAGAGAAACAGCTGGGGTACGGGGTGAGAGAGAAACAGCTGGGGTACGGGGAGAGAAAGTATCAGCTGGGGTACAGGGAGAGAATGTGAGAAACAGCTGGGGTACGGGGAGAGAGTGGGAAACAGCTGGGGTACGGGGAGGGTTAGAAACAGCTGGGGTACGGGGAGAGTGAGAAACAGCTGGGGGACGGGGAGAGAGAGAAACAGCTGGGGTACGGGGAGAGAGTGAGAAACAGCTGGGGTACGGGGAGAGAGAGTGAGAAACAGCTGGGATACGGGGAGAGAGAGAAACAGATGGGGCACGGGGAGAGAGATACAGCTGAGGTACGGGGAGAGAGAAACAGCTGGGGTACGGGGAGGGTGAGAAACAGCTGGGGTATGGGGAGAGAGTGCGAAACAGCTGGGGTACGGGGTGAGAAAGAGAGAAACAGCTGGGGTACGGGGGAGAGTGAGAAACAGCTGGGGTACGGGGAGAGAGTGAGAAACAGCCTGGGTACGGGGAGAGAGAGTGAGAAACAGCTGGGGTACGGGGAGAGTGAGAAACAGCTGGGGTATGGGGAGGGTGAGAAACAGCTGGGGTATGGGGAGAGAGAGAAACAGCTGGGGTACGGGGAGAGTGAGAAACAGCTGGGGTACGGGGAGAGAGTGCGAAACAGCTGGGGTACGGGGAGAGAGTGACAAACAGCTGGGGTACGGGGTGATAGGGAAACAGCTGGGGTACGGGGAGGGTGAGAAACAGCTGGGGTATGGGGAGAGTGAGAAACAGCTGGGGTACGGGGAGAGAGTGAGAAACAGCTGGGGTACGGGGAGAGTGCGAAACAGCTGGGGTACGGGGAGAGTGAGAAACAACTGCGGTACGGGGAGAGAGTGAGAAACAGCTGGGGTACGGGGAGGGTGAGAAACAGCTGGGGTATGGGGAGAGAGTGCGAAACAGCTGGGGTACGGGGAGAGAGTGAGAAACAGCTGGGGTACGGGGTGATAGAGAGGGAAACAGCTGGGGTACGGGGAGAGTGAGAAACAGCTGGGGTATGGGGAGGGTGAGAAACAGCTGGGGTACGGGGAGAGAGTGCGAAACAGCTGGGGTACGGGGAGAGAGTGAGAAACAGCTGGGGTACGGGGAGAGAGAGTGAGAAACAGCTGGGGGACGGGGAGAGAGAGTGAGAAACAGCTGGGGTACGGGGAGAGAGAGTGAGAAACAGCTGGGGTACGGGGAGAGTGAGAAACAGCTGGGGCACGGAGAGTGAGAAACAGCTGGGGTGCAGGGAGAGAGTGTGAGAAACAGCTGGGGGACGGGGAGAGAGAAACAGCTGGGGTACGGGGAGAGAGAGTGAGAAACAGCTGGGGTACGGGGAGCGAGTGCGAAACAGCTGGGGTACGGGGAGAGAGTGAGAAACAGCTGGGGTACGGGGAGAGAGTGAGAAACAGCTGGGGTACGGGGAGAGAGAGTGAGAAACAGCTGGGGGACGGAGAGAGAGAGTGAGAAACAGCTGGGGGACGGGGAGAGAGAGTGAGAAACAGCTGGGGGACGGCGAGAGAGAGTGAGAAACAGCTGGGGTACGGGGAGAGAGTGCGAAACAGCTGGGGTACGGGGAGAGAGTGAGAAACAGCTGGGGTACGGGGAGAGAGTGAGAAACAGTTGGGGTACGGGGAGAGAGTGAGAAACAGCTGGGGGACGGGGAGAGAGAGTGAGAAACAGCTGGGGTACGGGGAGAGAGAGTGAGAAACAGCTGGGGTACGGGGAGAGTGAGAAACAGCTGGGGCACGGAGAGTGAGAAACAGCTGGGGTGCAGGGAGAGAGTGTGAGAAACAGCTGGGGGACGGGGAGAGAGAGTGAGAAACAGCTCGGGTACGGGGAGAGAGAGTGAGAAACAGCTGGGGTACGGAGAGAGAGAGTGAGAAACAGCTGGGGGACGGGGAGAGAGAGTGAGAAACAGCTGGGGGACGGCGAGAGAGAGTGAGAAACAGCTGGGGTACGGGGAGAGTGAGAAACTGCTGGGGCACGGGGAGACTGAGAAACAGCTGGGGTACAGGGAGAGAGAGTGAGAAACAGCTGGGGTCCGGGGAGATAGTGAGAAACAGCTGGTGTATGGGGAGAGAGAGTGAGAAACAGCTGGGGTACGGGGAGAGAGTGAGAAACAGCTGGGGTACGGGGCGAGAGAGAAACAGCTGGGGTACGGGGAGTGTGAGAAACAGCTGGGGTACGGGGAGAGTGAGAAACAGCTGGGGTACGGGGAGAGTGAGAAACAGCTGGGGTACGGGGAGAGTGAGAAACAGCTGGGGTACGGGGAAAGTGAGAAACAGCTGGGGTACGGGGGAGAGTGAGAAACAGCTGGGGTACGGGGAGTGTGAGAAACATCTGGGGTACGGGGAGAGTGAGAAACAACTGGGGTACGGGGAGTGTGAGAAACAGCTGGGGTACGGGGAGATAGAGTGAGAAACAGCTGGGGTACGGGGAGTGAGAAACAGCTGGGGTACGGGGAGAGGGAGATACAGCTGGGGTACGGGGAGAGTGAGAAACAGCTGGGGTACGGGGAGAGTGAGAAACAGCTGGGGTACGGGGAGAGTGTGAAACTGCTGGGGTACGGGGAGAGTGAGAAACTGCTGGGGCACGGGGAGACTGAGAAACAGCTGGGGTACAGGGAGAGAGAGTGAGAAACAGCTGGGATCCGGGGAGAGAGTGAGAAACAGCTGGTGTATGGGGAGAGAGAGTGAGAAACAGCTGGGGTACGGGGAGAGAGTGAGAAACAGCTGGGGTACAAGGAGAGAGAGAAACAGCTGGGGTACGGGGAGTGTGAGAAACAGCTGGGGTACGGGGAGAGTGAGAAACAGCTGGGGTACGGCGAGAGTGAGAAACAGCTGGGGTACGGGGAGAGTGAGAAACAGCTGGGGTACGGGGAGAGTGAGAAACAGCTGGGGCACGGGGAGTGTGAGCAACAGCTGGGGTACGGGGGAGAGTGAGAAACAGCTGGGGTACGGGGGAGAGTGAGAAACAGCTGGGGTACGGGGAGAGAGAGAAACAGCTGGGGTACGGGGAGTGTGAGAAACATCTGGGGTACGGGGAGAGTGAGAAACAACTGGGGTACGGGGAGTGTGAGAAACAGCTGGGGTACGGGGAGAGAGAAACAGCTGGGGTACGGGGAGAGGGAGATACAGCTGGGGTACGGGGAGAGAGAAACAGCTGGGGTACGGGGAGAGGGAGATACAGCTGGGGTACGGGGAGAGTGAGAAACAGCTGGGGTACGGGGAGAGTGAGAAACAGCTGGGGTACGGGGAGTGAGAAACAGCTGGGGTACGGGGAGAGTGAGAAACAGCTGGGGTACGGGGAGAGTGAGAAACAGCTGGGGTACGGGGAGAGTGAGAAACAGCTGGGGTACGGGGAGAGTGAGAAACAGCTGGGGTACGGGGAGTGTGAGAAACAGCTGGGGTACGGGGGAGAGTGAGAAACAGCTGGGGTACGGGGAGAGAGAAACAGCTGGGGTACGGGGAGAGTGAGAAACAGCTGGGGTACGGGGAGGGTGAGAATCAGCTGGGGTACAGGGAGAGAGAGAAACAGCTGGGGTACGGGGTGAGAGAGAGAAACAGCTGGGGTATGGGGGGGGGAGTGAGAAACAGCTGGGGTACGGGGAGAGGGAGAAACAGCTGCGGTACGGGGAGAGAGAAGCAGCTGGGGTACGGGGAGTGTGAGAAACAGCTGGGGTACGGGGAGAGTGAGAAACAGCTGGGGTACGGGGAGAGAGAAACAGCTGGGTTACGGGGAGAGAGAAACAGCTGGGGTACGGGGAGAGAGAAACAGCTGGGGTACGGGGAGAGTGAGTAACAGCTGGGGTACGGGGAGAGTGAGAAACAGCTGGGGTACGGGGAGAGTGAGAAACAGCTGGGGTACGGGGAGAGTGAGAAACAGCTGGGGTACGGGGACAGTGAGAAACAGCTGGGGTACGGGGAGAGTAAGAAACATCTGGGGTACGGGGAGAGAGAGAAACAGCTGGGGTACGGGGGGAGTGAGAAACAGCTGGGGTACGTGGAGAGAGAAACAGCTGGGGTACGGGGAGAGAAACAGCTGGGGTACGGGGAGGCTGAGAAACAGCTGGGGTACGGGGTGAGAGAGAACCAGCTGGGGTACGGGGTGAGAGAGAACCAGCTGGGGTACGGGGAGAGAGAGTGAGAAACAGCTGGGGTACGGGGAGAGAGAGAGAAACAGCTGGGGTACGGGGAGAGAGAGTGAGAAACAGCTGGGGTATGGGGTGAGAGAGAGAAACAGCTGGGGTACGGGGAGAGAGAGAAACAGCTGGGGTACGGGGAGAGAGAGTGAGAAACAGCTGGGGTACGGGGAGAGAGAGTGAGAAACAGCTGGGGTACGGGGAGGGTGAGAAACAGCTGCAGTACGGGGAGGGTGAGAAACTGCTGGGGTACGGGGAGAGAGAGAGAAACAGCTGGGGTACGGGGAGAAAGTGAGAAACAGCTGGGGTACGGGGAGAGTGAGAAACAGCTGGGGTTCGGGGGGGGAGAGTAAGAAACAGCTGGGGTACGGGGAGAGAGAGAAACAGCTGGGGTACGGGGAGAGAGAGTGAGAAACAGCTGGGGTACGGGGAGAGAGAGTGAGAAACAGCTGGGGTACAGGGAGAGAGAGAAACAGCTGGGGTACGGGGAGAGTGAGAAACAGCTGGGGAATGGGGAGAGAGACTGAGAAACAGCTGGGGTACGGGGAGAGTGAGAGAAACAGCTAGGGTACGGGGAGAGAGAGATACAGCTGGGGTACGGGGAGAGAGAGTGAGAAACAGCTGGGTAGGGGGGGAGAGTGTGAGAAACAGCTGGGGTACGGGGAGAGAGAGATACAGCTGGGGTACGGGGAGAGAGAGAAACAGCTGGGGTATGGGGAGTGAGTGAGAAACAGCTGGGGTACGGGGAGAGAGAGAGAAACAGCTGGGGTACGGGGAGAGAGAGAAACAGCTGAGGTATGGGGAGAGTGAGAAACAGCTGGGGTACGGGGAGAGTGAGAAACAGCTGGGGTACGGGGAGTGTGAGAAACAGCTGGGGTTCGGGGGGGGAGAGTAAGAAACAGCTGGGGTACGGGGAGAGAGAGAAACAGCTGGGGTACGGGGAGAGAGAGTGAGAAACAGCTGGGGTACGGGGAGAGAGAGTGAGAAACAGCTGGGGTACAGGGAGAGAGAGAAACAGATGGGGCACGGGGAGAGTGAGATACAGCTGAGGTACGGGGAGAGAGAAACAGCTGGGGTACGGGGAGAGAGAGTGAGAAACAGCTGGGGTACGGGGAGAGAGAGATACAGCTGGGGTACGGGGAGAGTGAGAAACAGCTGGGGTACGGGGAGGGTGTGAAACAGCTGGGGTACGGGGGGAGAGTGAGAAACAGCTGGGGTACGGGGAGTGAGAGAAACAGCTGGGGTACGGGGAGAGAGAGTGAGAAACAGCTGGGGTACGGGGAGAGAGAGAAACAGCTGGGGTACGGGGAGAGAGAGAGAAACAGCTGGGGTACGGGGAGAGAGAGATACAGCTGGGGTACGGGGAGATAGAGATACAGCTGGGGTACGGGGAGAGTGAGAAACAGCTGGGGTACGGGGAGGGTCTGAAACAGCTGGGGTACGGGGGGAGAGTGAGAAACAGCTGGGGTACGGGGAGTGAGAGAAACAGCTGGGGTACGGGGAGAGAGAGTGAGAAACAGCTGGGGTACGGGGAGAGAGAGAAACAGCTGGGGTACGGGGAGAGAGAAAAACAGCTGGGGGACGGGGAGAGAGAGTGAGAAACAGCTGGGGTACGGAGAGAGAGAGAGAAACAGCTGGGGGACGGGGAGAGAGTGAAAAACAGCTGGGGTATGGGGAGAGAGCGAGAAACAGCTGGGGTACGGGGAGAAAGTGAGGAACAGCTGGGGTACGGGGGGAGTGTGAAACAGCTGGGGTACGGGGAGAGAGAGAGAAACAGCTGGGGTACGGGGAGAGTGAGAAACAGCTGGGGAATGGGGAGAGAGACTGAGAAACAGCTGGGGTACGTGGAGAGTGAGAGAAACAGCTAGGGTACGGGGAGAGAGAGATACAGCTGGGGTACGGGGAGAGAGAGTGAGAAACAGCTGGGTAGGGGGGGAGAGTGTGAGAAACAGCTGGGGTACGGGGAGAGAGAGATACAGCTGGGGTACGGGGAGAGAGAGAAACAGCTGGGGTATGGGGAGTGAGTGAGAAACAGCTGGGGTACGGGGAGAGAGAGAGAAACAGCTGGGGTACGGGGAGAGAGAGAAACAGCTGAGGTATGGGGAGAGTGAGAAACAGCTGGGGTACGGGGAGAGTGAGAAACAGCTGGGGTACGGCGAGTGTGAGAAACAGCTGGGGTACGGGGAGAGTGAGAAACAGCTGGGGTACGGGGAGAGAGTGAGAAACAGCGGGGGTACGGGGAGAGAGAGAAACAGCTGGGGTACGGGGAGAGTGAGAAACAGCTGGGGTACGGGGAGAGAGAGAAACAGCTGGGGTACGGGGAGAGTGAGAAACAGCTGGGGTATGGGGAGAGAGTGCGAAACAGCTGGGGTACGGGGAGACAGAGAAACAGCTGGGGTACGGGGTGAGAGAGAGAAACAGCTGGGGTACGGGGAGAGTGAGAAACAGCTGGGGTACGGGGAGAGAGTGAGAAACAGCTGGGGTACGGGGAGGGTCAGAAACAGCTGGGGTATGGGGAGAGAGTGCGAAACAGCTGGGGTACGGGGAGAGAGTGAGAAACAGCTGGGGTACGGGGAGTGAGTGAGAAACAGCTGGGGGACGGGGAGAGAGTGAGAAACAGCTGGGGTACGGGGAGGGAGTGTGAGAAACAGCTGGGGTACGGGGAGAGTGAGAAACAGCTGGGGCACGGAGAGTGAGAAACAGCTGGGGTACAGGGAGAGAGAGTGAGAAACAGCTGGGGGACGGGGAGAGAGAGAAACAGCTGGGGTACGGGGAGAGAGAGTGAGAAACAGCTGGGGTACGGAGAGAGAGAGAGAAACAGCTGGGGGACGGGAAGAGTGAGAAACAGCTGGGGGACGGCGAGAGAGTGAGAAACAGCTGGGGTACGGGGAGAGTGAGAAACAGCTGGGGTACGGGGAGAGTGAGAAACAGCTGGTGTACAGCGAGAGAGAGTGAGAAACAGCTGGGGTACGGGGAGAGTGAGAAACAGCTGGTGTATGGGGAGAGTGAGAAACAGCTGGGGTACCGGGAGTGTGAGAAACAGCTGGGGTACGGGGGGGAGTGAGAAACTGCTGGGGTACGGGGAGAGTGAGAAACAGCTGGGGTACGGGGAGAGAGAAACTGCTGGGGTACGGGGAGTGTGAGAAACAGCTGGGGTACGGGGAGAGAGAAACAGCTGGGGTACAGGGAGAGAGAAACAGCTGGGGTAAGGGGAGAGAGAGAAACAGCTGGGGTACGGGGAGAGTGAGAAACTGCTGGGGTACAGGGAGTGTGAGAAACAGCTGGGGTACGGGGAGAGTGAGAAACAGCTGGGGTACGGGGAGAGTGAGAAACAGCTGGGGTACGGGGAGAGAGAAACATCTGGGGTACGGGGAGTGTGAGAAACAGCTGGGGTACGGGGGGAGGGTGAGAAACAGCTGGGGTACGGGGAGAGTGAGAAACAGCTGGGGTACGCGGAGAGAGAGAAACAGCTGGGGTACGGAGAGAGAGAAACAGCTGGGGTACGGGGAGGGTGAGAGACAGCTGGGGTACAGGGAGAGAGAGAAACAGCTGGGGTACGGGGAGTGTGAGAAACAGCTGGGATACGGGGGGGAGTGAGAAACAGCTGGGGTACGGGGAGAGTGAGAAACAGCTGCGGTACGGGGAGAGAGAAGCAGCTGGGGTACGGGGAGTGTGAGAAACAGCTGGGGTACGGGGAGAGTGAGAAACAGCTGTGGTACGGGGAGAGAGAAACAGCTGGGGTACGGGGAGAGAGAAACAGCTAGGGTACGGGGAGAGAGAAACAGCTGGGGTACGGGGAGAGTGAGAAACAGCTGGGGTACGGGGAGTGAGAAACAGCTGGGGTACGGGGAGAGAGAGAAACAGCTGGGGTACGGGGGAGCGTGAGAAACAGCTGGGGTACGTGGAGAGAGAAACAGCTGGGGTACGGGGAGAGAGAGAGAAACAGCTGGGATACTGGGAGAGAGAGTGAGAAACAGCTGGGGTACGGGGAGGGTGAGAAACAGCTGCAGTACGGGGAGGGTGAGAAACAGCTGGGGAACGGGGAGAGAGAGAAACAGCTGGGGTACGGGGAGAGAGAGTAACAGCTGGGGTACAGGGAGAGACTGAGAAACAGCTGGGGTACGGGGAGAGAGTGAGAGACAGCTGGGGTACGGGGAGGGTGAGAAACAGCTGGGGTACGGGGAGAAAGTGAGAAACAGCTGGGGTACGGGGAGAGAGTGAGAAACAGCTGGGGTACGGGGAGGGTGAGAAACAGCTGGGGTACGGGGAGAAAGTGAGAAACAGCTGGGGTACGGGGAGAGAGTGAGAAACAGCTGGGGTACGGGGAGAGAGAGAAACAGCTGGGGTACGGGGTGAGAGAAACAGCTGGTGTACGGGGAGAGAGAGTGAGAAACAGCTGGGGTACGGGGAGAGAGAAACAGCTGGGGTACGGGGAGAGAGTGAGAAACAGCTGGGGTACGGGGAGGGTGAGAAACAGCTGGGGTACGGGGAGAGAGTGAGAAACAGCTGGGGCACGGGGAGAGAGTGAGAAACAGCTGGGGTACGGGGAGGGTGAGAAACAGCTGGGGTTCGGGGAGAGAGAAACAGCTGGGGTGCGGGGAGGGTGAGAAACAGCTGGTGCACGGGGAGAGTGAGAAACAGCTGGGGTACGGGGAGGGTGAGAAAAAGCTGGGGTACTGGGAGAGAGAGAAACAGCTGGGGTACGGGGAGAGAGAAACATCTGGGGTACGGGGTGAGAGAGAGAAACATCTGGGGTACGGGGTGAGAGAAACAGCTGGGGCACGGGGAGAGTGAGAAACAGCTGGGGTACGGGGAGGGTGAGAAACAGCTGGGGTTCGGGGAGAGAGAGAAACTGCTGGGGCACGGGGAGAGAGTGAGAAACAGCTGGGGTACGGGGAGGGTGAGAAACAGCGGGGGCACGGGGAGAGTGACTAACAGCTGGGGTACGGGGAGAGTGAGTAACAGCTGGGGTACGGGGAGAGTGAGTAACGGCTGGGGTACGGGTAGAGTGAGAAACAGCTGGGGTACGGGGAGAGTGAGTAACAGCTGGGGTACGGAGAGAGTGAGTAACAGCTGGGGTACGGGGAGAGTGAGAAACAGCTGGGGTACGGGGAGAGTGAGTAACAGCTGGGGTACGGGGAGAGAGAGAAACAGCTGGGGTACGGGGAGAGTGAGAAACAGCTGGGGTACGGGGAGAAAGTGAGAAACAGCTGGGGTACGGGGAGAGTGAGAAACAGCTGGGGTACGGGGAGAGTGAGAAACAGCTGGGGTACGGGGAGAGTGAGAAACAGCTGGGGTATGGGGAGAGAGTGCGAAACAGCTGGGGTACGGGGAGAGAGAGAAACAGCTGGGGTACGGGGAGAGTGAGAAACAGCTGGGGTACGGGGAGAGTGAGAAACAGTTGGGGTACAGGGAGAGAGAGTGAGAAACAGCTGGGGGACGGGGGGAGAGAGAAACAGCTGGGGTACGGGGAGAGAGAGTGAGAAACAGCTGGGGTACGGAGAGAGAGAGTGAGAAACAGCTGGGGGACGGGAAGAGAGTGAGAAACAGATGGGGGACGGCGAGAGAGTGAGAAACAGCTGGGGTACGGGGAGAGTGAGAAACAGCTGGGGTACGGGGAGAGTGAGAAACAGCTGGGGTACGGGGAGAGTGAGAAACAGCTGGTGTACAGGGAGAGAGAGTGAGAAACAGCTGGGGTACGGGGAGAGTGAGAAACAGCTGGTGTATGGGGAGAGTGAGAAACAGCTGGGGTACGGGGAGTGTGAGAAACAGCTGGGGTACGGGGGGAGTGAGAAACTGCTGGGGTACGGGGAGAGTGAGAAACAGCTGGGGTACGGGGAGAGAGAAACTGCTGGGGTACGGGGAGTGTGAGAAACAGCTGGGGTACGGGGAGAGAGAAACAGCTGGGGTACGGGGAGAGAGAAACAGCTGGGGTAAGGGGAGAGAGAGAAACAGCTGGGGTACGGGGAGAGTAAGAAACAGCTGGGGTACGGGGAGAGTGAGAAACAGCTGGGGTACGGGGAGAGAGAAACAGCTGGGGTATGGGGAGTGTGAGAAACAGCTGGGGTACGGGGGGAGGGCGAGAAAGAGCTGGGGTACGGGGAGTGAGAAACAGCTGGGGTACGCGGAGAGAGAGAAACAGCTGGGGTACGGAGAGAGAGAGAAACAGCTGGGGTACGGGGAGGGTGAGAGACAGCTGGGGTACAGGGAGAGAGAGAGAGAGAGAAACAGCTGGGGTACGGGGTGAGAGAGAGAGAAACAGCTGGGGTACAGGGAGAGAGAGAGAAACAGCTGGGGTACGGGGAGTGTGAGAAACTGCTGGGGTACGGGGGGGGAGTGAGAAACAGCTGGGGTACGGGGAGAGTGAGAAACAGCTGCGGTACGGGGAGAGAGAAGCAGCTGGGGTACGGGAAGTGTGAGAAACAGCTGGGGTACGGGGAGAGTGAGAAACAGCTGTGGTACGGGGAGAGAGAAACAGCTGGGGTACGGGGAGAGAGAAACAGCTGGGGTACGGGGAGAGAGATAAACAGCTGGGGTACGGGGAGAGTGAGAAACAGCTGGGGTACGGGGAGTGAGAAACAGCTGGGGTACGGGGAGCGAGAGAAACAGCTGGGGTACGGGGGGAGCGTGAGAAACAGCTGGGGTACGTGAGAGAGAAACAGCTGGGGTACGGGGAGAGAGAGAAACAGCTGGGGTACGGGGAGAGAGAAACAGCTGGGGTACGGGGAGGGTGAGAAACAGCTGGGGTACAGGGAGAGAGAGAGAGAGGAACAGCTGGGGTACGGGGAGAGAGAGAGAAACAGCTGGGATACTGGGAGAGAGAGTGAGAAACAGCTGGGGTACGGGGAGGGTGAGAAACAGCTGCAGTACGGGGAGGGTGAGAAACAGCTGGGGAACGGGGAGAGAGAGAGAAACAGCTGGGGTACGGGGAGAGAGAAATAGCTGGGGTACGGGGAGAGAGAGTGAGAAACAGCTGGGGTACGGGGAGGGTGAGAAACAGCTGCAGTACGGGGAGGGTGAGAAACAGCTGCGGTACAGGGAGAGACTGAGAAACAGCTGGGGTACGGGGAGAGTGAGAAACAGCTGGGGTACGGGGAGGGTGAGAAACAGCTGGGGTACGGGGAGAGAGTGAGAAACAGCTGGGGTACGGGGAGGGTGAGAAACAGATGGGGTAAGGGGAGAAAGTGAGAAACAGCTGGGGTACGGGGAGAGTGAGAAACAGCTGGGGTACGGGGAGAGAGAGAAACAGCTGGGGTACGGGGTGAGAGAAACAGCTGGTGTACGGGGAGAGAGAGTGAGAAACAGCTGGTGTACGGGGAGAGAGAGTGAGAAACAGCTGAGGTACGGGGAGAGGGAAACAGCTGGGGTACGGGGAGAGAGTGAGAAACAGCTGGGGTACGGGGATGGTGAGAAACAGCTGGGGTACGTGGAGAGAGTGAGAAACAGCTGGGGCACGGGGAGAGAGTGAGAAACAGCTGGGGTACGGGGAGGGTGAGAAACAGCTGGGGTACGGGGAGAGAGAAACAGCTGGGGTGCGGGGAGGGTGAGAAACAGCTGGGGCACGGGGGAGAGTGAGAAACAGCTGGGGTACGGGGAGGGTGAGAAAAAGCTGGGGTACTGGGAGAGAGAAACAGCTGGGGTACGGGGAGAGAGAAACATCTGGGGTACGGGGTGAGAGAGAGAAACAGCTGGGGCACGGGGAGAGTGAGAAACAGCTGGGGTACGGGGAGGGTGAGAAACTGCTGGGGTACGGGGAGAGATAGAAACAGCTGGGGCACGGGGAGAGAGTGAGAAACAGCTGGGGTACGGGGAGGGTGAGAAACAGCGGGGGCACGGGGAGTGAGTAACAGCTGGGGTACGGGGAGAGTGAGTAACAGCTGGGGTACGGGTAGAGTGAGAAACAGCTGGGGTACGGGGAGAGTGAGTAACAGCTGGGGTACGGGGAGAGTGAGTAACAGCTGGGGTACGGGGAGAGTGAGTAACAGCTGGGGTACGCGGAGAGTCAGAAACAGCTGGGGTACGGGGAGAGAGAGAAACAGCTGCGGTACGGGGAGCGAGTGAGAAACAGCTGGGGTACGGGGAGAAAGTGAGAAACAGCTGGGGTACGGGGAGAGTGAGAAACAGCTGGGGTTCGGGGAGGGTGAGAAACAGCTGGGGTACGGGGGGGGGAGAGTGAGAAACAGCTGGGGTACCGGGAGAGAGAGAAACAGCTGGGGTACGGGGAGAGAGAGTGAGAAACAGCTGGGGTACGGGGAGAGAGAGTGAGAAACAGCTGGGGTACGGGGAGAGAGAGAAACAGATGGGGCACGGGGAGTGTGAGATACAGCTGAGGTACGGGGAGAGAGAAACAGCTGGGGTACGGGGAGAGAGAGTGAGAAACAGCTGGGGTACGGGGAGAGAGAGATACAGCTGGGGTACGGGGAGAGTGAGAAACAGCTGGGGTACGGGGAGAGTGAGAAACAGCTGGGGTACGGGGAGGGTGAGAAACAGCTGGGGTACGGGGGGAGAGTGAGAAACAGCTGGGGTACGGGGAGAGAAACAGCTGGGGTACGGGGAGAGAGAGTGAGAAACAGCTGGGGTACGGGGAGAGAGAGAAACAGCTGGGGTACGGGGAGAGAGAGAGAAACAGCTGGGGGACGGGGAGAGAGAGTGAAAAACAGCTGGGGTACGGGGAGAGAGAGAAACAGCTGGGGGACGGGGAGAGAGAGTGAGAAACAGCTGGGGTACGGAGAGAGAGAGAAACAGCTGGGGGACGGGGAGAGAGTGAAAAACAGCTGGGGTATGGGGAGAGAGCGAGAAACAGATGGGGTACGGGGAGAGAGTGAGATACAGCTGGGGTACGGGTGGAGTGTGAAACAGCTGGGGTACGGGGAGAGAGAGAGAAACACTGGGGTACGGGGAGAGTGAGAAACAGCTGGGGTATGGGGAGAGAGAGTGAGAAACAGCTGGGGTACGGGGAGAGTGAGAGAAACAGCTAGGGTACGGGGAGAGAGAGATACAGCTGGGGTACGGGGAGAGAGAGAGAAACAGCTGGGTAGGGGGGGTGAGTGTGAGAAACAGCTGGGGTACGGGGAGAGAGAGATACAGCTGGGGTACGGGGAGAGAGAGAGAAACAGCAGGGGTACGGGGAGTGAGTGAGAAACAGCTGGGGTACGGGGAGAGAGAGAAACAGCTGGGGTACGGGGAGAGAGAGAAACAGCTGAGGTATGGGGAGAGTGAGAAACAGCTGGGGTACGGGGAGAGTGAGAAACAGCTGGGGTACGGGGGAGTAAGATTGAGAAACAGCTGGGGTACGGGGAGAGTGAGAAACAGCTGGGGTACGGGGAGAGTGAGAAACAGCTGGGGTACGGGGAGAGTGAGAAACAGCTGGGGTATGGGGAGAGAGTGCGAAACAGCTGGGGTACGGGGAGAGAGAGAAACAGCTGGGGTACGGGGTGAGAGAAACAGCTGGGGTACGGGGAGAGTGAGAAACAGCTAGGGTACGGGGAGAGAGTGAGAAACAGCTGGGGTACGGGGAGGGTGAGAAACAGCTGGGGTATGGGGAGAGAGTGTGAAACAGCTGGGGTACGGGGAGAGAGTGAGAAACAGCTGGGGTACGGGGAGAGAGTGAGAAACAGCTGGGGCACGGGGAGAGAGAGTGAGAAACAGCTGGGGTACGGGGAGAGAGAGTGAGAAACAGCTGGGGTACGGGGAGAGTGAGAAACAGCTGGGGCACGGAGAGTGAGAAACAGCTGGGGTACGGGGAGAGAGAGTGAGAAACAGCTGGGGTACGGGGAGAGAGTGAGAAACAGCTGGGGTACGGGGAGAGAGAGTGAGAAACAGCTGGGGTACGGGGAGAGAGAGTGAGAAACAGCTGGGGGACGGGGAGAGAGAGAAACAGATGGGGTACGGGGAGGGTGAGAAACAGCTGGGGTACGGGGAGGGTGAGAAACAGCTGGGGTACGGGGGGAGAGTGAGAAACAGCTGGGGTACGGGGACAGAGAGTGAGAAACAGCTGGGGTACGGGGAGAGAGAGTGAGAAACAGCTGGGGTACGGTGAGTGAGCGAAACAGCTGGGGTACGGGGAGAGAGAGAGAAACAGCTGGGGGACGGGGAGTGAGAGTGAAAAACAGCTGGGGTACGGGGAGAGAGAGAAACAGCTGGGGGACGGGGAGAGAGAGTGAGAAACAGCTGGGGTACGGAGAGAGAGAGAAACAGCTGGGGTACGGAGAGAGAGAAACAGCTGGGGGACGGGGAGAGAGTGAAAAACAGCTGGGGTATGGGGAGAGAGCGAGAAACAGCTGGGGTACGGGGAGAGAGTGAGATACAGCTGGGGTAGGGGTGGAGTGTGAAACAGCTGGGGTACGGGGAGAGAGTGAGAAACAGCTGGGGTATGGGGAGAGAGAGTGAGAAACAGCTGGGGTACGGGGAGAGAGAGTGAGAAACAGCTGGGGTACGGGGAGAGTGAGAAACAGCTGGGGTACGGGGGAGTAAGATTGAGAAACAGCTGGGGTACGGGGAGAGAGTGAGAAACAGCTGGGGTACGGGGAGAGAGTGAGAAACAGCTGGGGTACGGGGAGAGTGAGAAACAGCTGGGGTACGGGGAGAGAGTGAGAAACAGCTGGGGCACGGGGAGAGAGAGTGAGAAACAGCTGGGGTACGGGGAGAGAGAGTGAGAAACAGCTGGGGTACGGGGAGAGTGAGAAACAGCTGGGGCACGGAGAGTGAGAAACAGCTGGGGTACGGGGAGAGAGAGTGAGAAACAGCTGGGGTACGGGGAGAGAGTGAGAAACAGCTGGGGTACGGGGAGAGAGAGTGAGAAACAGCTGGGGTACGGGGAGAGAGAGTGAGAAACAGCTGGGGGACGGGGAGAGAGAGAAACAGATGTGGTACGGGGAGGGTGAGAAACAGCTGGGGTACGGGGAGGGTGAGAAACAGCTGGGGTACGGGGGGAGAGTGAGAAACAGCTGGGGTACGGGGAGAGAGAGTGAGAAACAGCTGGGGTACGGGGAGAGAGAGTGAGAAACAGCTGGGGTACGGTGAGTGAGCGAAACAGCTGGGGTACGGGGAGAGAGAGAGAAACAGCTGGGGGACGGGGAGAGAGAGTGAAAAACAGCTGGGGTACGGGGAGAGAGAGAAACAGCTGGGGGACGGGGAGAGAGAGTGAGAAACAGCTGGGGTACGGAGAGAGAGAAACAGCTGGGGGACGGGGAGAGAGTGAAAAACAGCTGGGGTATGGGGAGAGAGCGAGAAACAGTGGGGTACGGGGAGAGAGTGAGATACAGCTGGGGTAGGGGTGGAGTGTGAAACAGCTGGGGTACGGGGAGAGAGAGAAACAGCTGGGGTACGGGGAGAGTGAGAAACAGCTGGGGTATGGGGAGAGAGAGTGAGAAACAGCTGGGGTACGGGGAGAGTGAGAGAAACAGCTAGGGTACGGGGAGAGAGAGATACAGCTGGGGTACGGGGAGAGAGAGTGAGAAACAGCTGGGTAGGGGGGGAGAGTGTGAGAAACAGCTGGGGTACGGGGAGAGAGAGATACAGCTCTGGTACGGGGAGAGAGAGAGAAACAGCAGGGGTACGGGGAGTGAGTGAGAAACAGCTGGGGTACGGGGAGAGAGAGAAACAGCTGGGGTACGGGGAGAGAGAAACAGCTGAGGTATGGGGAGAGTGAGAAACAGCTGGGGTACGGGGAGAGTGAGAAACAGCTGGGGTACGGGGGAGTAAGATTGAGAAACAGCTGGGGTACGGGGAGAGAGTGAGAAACAGCTGGGGTACGGGGAGAGTGAGAAACAGCTGGGGTACGGGGAGAGTGAGAAACAGCTGGGGTATGGGGAGAGAGTGCGAAACAGCTGGGGTACGGGGAGAGAGAGAAACAGCTGGGGTACGGGGAGAGAGAGAAACAGCTGGGGTACGGGGTGAGAGAGAGAAACAGCTGGGGTACGGGGAGAGAGTGAGAAACAGCTGGGGTACGGGGAGGGTGAGAAACAGCTGGGGTATGGGGAGAGAGTGCGAAACAGCTGGGGTACGGGGAGAGAGTGAGAAACAGCTGGGGTTACGGGGAGAGAGTGAGAAACTGCTGGGGGACGGGGAGAGTGAGAAACAGCTGGGGCACGGAGAGTGAGAAACAGCTGGGGTACGGGGAGAGAGAGTGAGAAACAGCTGGGGGACGGGGAGAGAGAGAAACAGCTGGAGTATGGGGAGAGAGAGTGAGAAACAGCTGGGGTACGGGGAGAGAGTGAGAAACAGCTGGGGGACGGGGAGAGAGAGAAACAGCTGGGGTACGGGGAGAGAGAGTGAGAAACAGCTGGGGTACGGGGAGAGAGAGAAACAGCTGGGCGACGGGGAGAGAGTGAGAAACAGCTGGGGGACGGGGAGAGAGAGAAACAGCTGGGGGACGGCGAGAGAGTGAGAAACAGCTGGGGTACGGGGAGAGTGAGAAACAGCTGGGGTACGGGGGAGAGTGAGAAACAGCTGGGGTACAGGGAGAGAGTGAGAAACAGCTGGGGCACGGAGAGTGAGAAACAGCTGGGGTACAGGGAGAGAGAGTGAGAAACAGCTGGGGTACGGGGAGAGAGTGAGAAACAGCTGGTGTATGGGGAGAGAGAGTGAGAAACAGCTGGGGTACGGGGAGAGAGAGAAACAGCTGGGGTACGGGGAGTGTGAGAAACAGCTGGGTTACGGGGGGGAGTGAGAAACTGCTGGGGTACGGGCAGTGTGAGAAACAGCTGCGGTACGGGGAGAGAGAGAAACAGCTGGGGTACGGGGAGAGAGAGAAACAGCTGGGGTACGGGGAGAGAGAGAAACAGCTGGGGTACGGGGAGAGTGAGAAACTGCTGGGGTACGGGGAGTGTGAGAAACAGCTGGGGTACGGGGAGAGTGGGAAACAGCTGGGGTACGGGGAGAGAGAGAAACAGCTGGGGTACGGGGAGTGTGAGAAACAGCTGGGGTACGGGGTGGGAGTGAGAAACTGCTGGGGTACGGGGAGAGAGAAACAGCTGGGGTACGGGGAGAGAGAAACAGCTGGGGTACGGGGAGAGAGAAACAGCTGGGGTACGGGGAGAGAGAGAAACAGCTGGGGTACGGGTAGAGTGAGAAACTGCCGGGGTACGGGGAGTGAGAAACAGCTGGGGTACGGGGAGAGTGGGAAACAGCTCGGGTACGGGGAGAGTGAGAAACAGCTGGGGTACGGGGAGAGAGAGAAACAGCTGGGGTACGGGGAGTGTGAGAAACAGCTGGGGTACGGGGGGAGGGTGAGAAACAGCTGGGGTACGGGGAGAGTGAGAAACAGCTGGGTTACGCGGAGAGAGAGAAACAGCTGGGGTACGGGGAGAGAGAAACAGCTGGGGTACGGGGAGGGTGAGAGACAGCTGGGGTACAGGGAGAGAGAGAGAGAGAGAGAAACAGCTGGGGTACGGGGTGAGAGAGAGAGAAACAGCTGGGGTACAGGGAGAGAGAGAGAGAAACAGCTGGGGTACGGGGAGTGTGAGAAACAGCTGGGGTACGGGGGGGGGAGTGAGAAACAGCTGGGGTACGGGGAGAGTGAGAAACAGCTGCGGTACGGGGAGAGAGAAGCAGCTGGGGTACGGGGAGTGTGAGAAACAGCTGGGGTACGGGGAGAGTGAGAAACAGCTGGGGTACGGGGAGAGAGAAACAGCTGGGGTACGGGGAGAGAGAAACAGCTGGGGTACGGGGAGAGTGAGAAACAGCTGGGGTACGGGGAAAGTGTGAAACAGCTGGGGTACGGGGAAAGTGTGAAACAGCTGGGGTACGGGGAGAGAGAAACAGCTGGGGTACGGGGGGAGCGTGAGAAACAGCTGGGGTACGTGGAGAGAGAAACAGCTGGGGTACGGGGAGAGAGAGAAACAGCTGGGGTACGGGGAGAGAGAAACAGCTGGGGTACGGGGAGGGTGAGAAACAGCTGGGGTACAGGGAGAGAGAGAGAGAGAGAAACAGCTGGGGTACGGGGAGAGAGAGAGAAGCAGCTGGGATACGGGGAGAGAGAGAAACAGCTGGGTTACGGGGGGGAGAGAGAGAGAAACAGCTGGGGTATGGGGAGAGAGAGAAACAGCTGGGGTACGGGGAGAGAGAGTGAGAAACAGCTGGGGTACCTGGAGAGAGAGTGAGAAACAGCTGGGGTACGGGGTGAGAGAGAAACAGCTCGGGTACGGGGAGAGATAAACAGCTGGGGTACGGGGAGAGAGAGTGAGAAACAGCTGGGGTATGGGGTGAGATAGAGAAACAGCTGGGGTACGGGGAGAGAGAGAAACAGCTGGGGTACGGGGAGAGTGAGTGAGAAACAGCTGGGGTACGGGGAGAGAGTGAGAAACAGCTGGGGTACGGGGAGAGAGTGAGAAACAGCTGGGGTACGGGGAGGGTGAGAAACAGCTGGAGTACGGGGAGGATGAGCAACAGCTGGGGTACGGGGAGAGAGAGAAACAGCTGGGGTACGGGGAGAGAAACAGCTGGGGTACGGGGGAGAGAAACAGCTGGGGTACGGGGTGAGAGTAACAGCTGGGGTACAGGGAGAGAGAGTGAGAAACAGCTGGGGTACGGTGAGAGAGTGAGAAACAGCTGGGGCACGGGGAGGTTGAGAAACAGCTGGGGTACGGGGAGAAAGTGAGAAACAGCTGGGGTACGGGGAGAGAGTGAGAAACAGCTGGGGTACGGGGAGAGAGTGAGAAACAGCTGGGGTACGGGGAGAGAGAAACAGCTGGGGTACGGGGTGAGAGAGAAACAGCTGGGGTACGGGGAGAGAGAAACAGCTGGGGTACGGGGAGAGAGAAACAGCTGGGGCACGGGGAGAGAGTGAGAAACAGCTGGGGTACGGGGAGGGTGAGAAACAGCTGGGGTACGGGGAGAGTGAGAAACAGCTGGTGCACGGGGAGAGAGTGAGAAACCGCTGGGGTAGGGGGAGGGTGAGAAACAGCTGGGGTACGGGGAGAGAGAAACAGCTGGGGTACGGGGAGAGTGAGAAACAGCTGAGGTACGGGGAGGGTGAGAAAAAGCTGGGGTACGGGGAGAGAGAGAAACAGCTGGGGCACGGGGAGAGAGGAACAGCTGGGGCACGGGGAGAGAGAGTGAGAAACAGCTTGGGTACGGGGAGAGAGAGAAACAGCTGGGGCACGGGGAGAGAGTGAGAAACAGCTGGTGTTTTTGGAGAGAGTGAAACAGCTGGGGTACGGGGAGAGTGGGATACAGTTGGGGTACGGGGAGAGTGAGAAACAGCTGGGGTACGGGGAGAGTGAGTAACAGCTGGTGTATGGGGAGAGAGTGAAACAGCTGGGGTACGGGGAGAGTGAGAAACAGCTGGGGTACTGGGAGAGAGAGAAACAGCTGGGGTACGGGGAGGGTGAGAAAAAGCTGGGGTACGGGGAGAGAGAGAAACAGCTGGGATACGGGGAGAGAGAAACAGTTGGGGCACGGGGAGAGAGTGTGAGAAACAGCTGGGGTACGGGGAGAGTGAGAAACAGCTGGGGTACGGGGAGAGAGAGTGAGAAACAGCTGGGGTACGGGGAGAGAGAGAAACAGCTGGGGCACGGGGAGAGAGTGAGAAACAGCTGGGGTACGGGGAGGGTGAGAAACAGCTGGGGTACGGGGAGAGTGAGTAACAGCTGGTGTATGGGGAGAGAGAGTGAAACAGCTGGGGTACGGGGAGAGTGGGAAACAGCTGGGGTACGGGGAGAGTGGGAAACAGCTGGGGTACGGGGAGAGTGAGTAACAGCTGGGGTACGGGGAGAGTGAGAAACAGCTGGGGTACGGGGAGAGTGAGTAACAGCTGGTGTATGGGGAGAGAGAGTGAAACAGCTGGGGTACGGGGAGAGTGAGAAACAGCTGGGGTACGGGGAGAGTGAGTAACAGCTGGGGTTAGGGGAGAGAGAGAAACAGCTGGGGTACGGGTAGAGAGAGAAACAGCTGGGGTACGGGGAGAGAGTGAGAAACAGCTGGGGTACGGGTAGAGTGAGAAACAGCTAGGGTACGGGGAGAAAGTGAAACAGCTGGGGTACGGGGAGAGAGTGAGAAACAGCTGGGGTACGGGGAGAGAGAGAAACAGCTGGGGTACGGGGTGAGAGAGAAACAGCTGGGGTACGGGGAGAGAGAGTGAGAAACAGCTGGTGTACGGGGAGAGAGAAACAGCTGGGGCACGGGGAGAGAGTGAGAAACAGCTGGGGTACGGGGAGGGTGAGAAACAGCTGGGGTACGGGGAGAGAGTGAGAAACAGCTGGGGCACGGAGAGAGTGAGAAACAGCTGGGGTACGGGGAGAGAAACATCTGGGGTACGGGGTGAGAGAGAAACAGCTGGGGTACGGGGAGAGAGAAACAGCTGGGGCACGGGGAGAGAGTGTGAGAAACAGCTGGGGTACGGGGAGAGTGAGAAACAGCTGGGGTACGGGGAGGGTGAGAAACAGCTGGGGTACGGGGAGAGAGAGTGAGAAACAGCTGGGGTACGGGGAGAGAGAGAAACAGCTGGGGCACGGGGTGAGAGAGAAACAGCTGGGGTACGGGGAGAGTGAGGAACAGCTGGGGTACGGGGAGAGAGAAACAGCTGGGGTACGGGGAGGGTGAGAAACAGCTGGGGTACGGGGAGAGAGAGAAACAGCTGTGGAACGGGGAGAGAGAGAAACAGCTGGGGTGCGGGTAGAGGGAGAAACAGCTGGGGTACGGGTAGAGGGAGAAACAGCTGGGGTACGGGGAGAGTGAGTAACAGCTGGGGTACGGGGAGAGTGAGGAACAGCTGGGGTACGGGGAGAGTGAGGAACAGCTGGGGTACGGGGCGAGAGAAACAGCTGGGGTACGGGGAGGGTGAGAAACAGCTGGGGTACGGGGAGAGAGAGAAACAGCTGTGGAACGGGGAGAGAGAGAAACAGCTGGGGTGCGGGGAGGGTGAGAAACACCTGGGGTACGGGTAGAGGGAGAAACAGCTGGGGTACGGGGAGAGTGAGTAACAGCTGGGGTACGGGGAGAGTGAGTAAGAGCTGGGGTACGGGGAGAGTGAGAAACAGCTGGGGTACGGGGAGAGTGAGTAACATCAGGCGTACGGGGAGAGTGAGTAACAGCTGGGGTACGGGGAGAGTGAGTAACAGCTGGCGTACAGTGAGAGAGAGAAACAGCTGGGGTACGGGGAGAGTGAGAAACAGCTGGGTTACGGGGAGAGAGTGAGAAACAGCTGGGGTACGGGGAGAAAGTGAGAAACAGCTGGGGTACGGGGAGAGTGAGTAACAGCTGGGGTACGGGGAGAGTGAGGGACAGCTGGGGTACGGGGAGAGTGAGGAACAGCTGGGGTACGGGGAGAGAGAAACAGCTGGGGTACGGGGAGGGTGAGAAACAGCTGGGGTACAGGGAGAGAGAGAAACAGCTGTGGAACGGGGAGAGAGAGAAACAGCTGGGGTGCGGGGAGGGTGAGAAACAGCTGGGGTACGGGTAGAGGGAGAAACAGCTGGGGTACGGGGAGAGTGGGAAACAGCTGGGGTACGGGGAGAGTGGGAAACAGCTGGGGTACGGGGAGAGTGGGAAACAGCTGGGGTACGGGGAGAGTGAGTAACAGCTGGGGTACGGGGAGAGTGAGAAACAGCTGGGGTACGGGGAGAGTGAGTAACAGCTGGTGTATGGGGAGAGAGAGTGAAACAGCTGGGGTACGGGGAGAGTGAGAAACAGCTGGGGTACGGGGAGAGTGAGTAACAGCTGGGGTTAGGGGAGAGAGAGAAACAGCTGGGGTACGGGTAGAGAGAGAAACAGCTGGGGTACGGGGAGAGAGTGAGAAACAGCTGGGGTACGGGGAGAGTGAGAAACAGCTAGGGTACGGGGAGAAAGTGAAACAGCTGGGGTACGGGGAGAGAGTGAGAAACAGCTGGGGTACGGGGAGAGAGAGAAACAGCTGGGGTACGGGGTGAGAGAGAAACAGCTGGGGTACGGGGAGAGAGAGTGAGAAACAGCTGGTGTACGGGGAGAGAGAAACAGCTGGGGCACGGGGAGAGAGTGAGAAACAGCTGGGGTACGGGGAGGGTGAGAAACAGCTGGGGTACGGGGAGAGAGTGAGAAACAGCTGGGGCACGGAGAGAGTGAGAAACAGCTGGGCTACGGGGAGAGAAACATCTGGGGTACGGGGTGAGAGAGAGAAACAGCTGGGGTACGGGGAGAGAGAAACAGCTGGGGCACGGGGAGAGAGTGTGAGAAACAGCTGGGGTACGGGGAGAGTGAGAAACAGCTGGGGTACGGGGAGGGTGAGAAACAGCTGGGGTACGGGGAGAGAGAGTGAGAAACAGCTGGGGTACGGGGAGCGAGAGAAACAGCTGGGGCACGGGGTGAGAGAGAAACAGCTGGGGTACGGGGAGAGTGAGGAACAGCTGGGGTACGGGGAGAGAGAAACAGCTGGGGTACGGGGAGGGTGAGAAACAGCTGGGGTACGGGGAGAGAGAGAAACAGCTGTGGAGCGGGGAGAGAGAGAAACAGCTGGGGTGCGGGGAGGGTGAGAAACAGCTGGGGTACGGGTAGAGGGAGAAACAGCTGGGGTACGCGGAGAGTGAGTAACAGCTGGGGTACGGGGAGAGTGAGGAACAGCTGGGGTACGGGGAGAGTGAGGAACAGCTGGGGTACGGG